>NW_010522826.1:0-32561 GCF_000687285.1 Phaethon lepturus
TGCATGGGGTTGTTGTGACTGAAGTGCAGGAGGCCTTGGCCTTGTTGGACCTCATACACTTGACCTTGGCCCATCGATCCAGCCTGTCCAGATCCCTGAAGTTCAAGAGGCACTTGGCCTTGTTGAACCTCATACAGTTGACCTCGGCCCATCGATCCAGCCTGTCCAGATCCCTCTGCAGAGCCCTCCTACCTACATGTTCAGGTTCTCAAGGGAGCTGCTACTAGATTTGCATTATGGTCAGCTCTGGGGGTCTCAGTAAATTGGATGCCAATTGGCCAGCAAGTTCGGTGCTGATTAGTAGTAATTTGTATTGTATGATTGCCACAAAACTGGAGAGAGTCACTGAACCAGGTGGTGTGTTCCAATGAATATTTACGGTCAAAAAGCTTTAGAAGTCACTAATAATAGGCTTTATGTCCTAAAGAGCTAGTGAGGCAAGAGGAAGAATCTAGTGTGAGGATAGCTGTTGAAGGACTAAACTGGTATCAGGCAAAAAAGCAATAATATTGAGCAACAAGAGGATTTGTGCTCCCAAACCTACTGAATGCTTTTGAATATCCCACAGAAGTAATTCAGTGGGTTCAGCAAATACTCCAGAGGAAAGTTCTGTGCCAAACTAGATGTAAGATAACCTTTTTGATAAATCCTGTTACCCTGCGTGCAGTGGCAGAGCAGTGTGTGGTGGGAGAAAGCAAGGGCTGACACAGCCAACCTTGCCGGGTCTCTTCCTGACCCAGCTACACATCTGGGCAAGCCCAACTCATGTCAGCCCCATCATACACTGGAGCGACGGGACCCCTGTCGCATGTGACCTACTTGCAGAGCTTGGGGTCTTTTTGGGTCCCAGGGAGGAAGGGCATATTGGGTGACTCTGAAATCATGAAGATTTTAGTAGGTTGCTCACAGACCTCAGAGGGTTGGCCATGGTGTGACACAAGAAAAAGGATAATGATGAGATCTAGAATTATTCAAGATAGGAGAGGAAAACAAGTCTTGTTTATCAAGGTGTAAAACGACTTCTGGCTGAAAGGAACAAGGAAGAATTTCCTTTGTGGCTGCGTTTCTACAGGTGGGAATGTTTCACTCTCTTATTGCACCTTTGGTACTACCTACTGTTAGTTACTGTATTGGCATAGATGAACCAGTGTTCAGGAATGAAGTCCAGTTTGTCTTAAATTATACTGCATGGAGAGAAGTTTTGTAAAGAGGATAGCAGATATGAAATTAAATTGAGGAAATACCAGATGGCATTAAGCTAAACGATGCAGTAGACATTAACTTAAAGAAAACCTTGTTTGGACAAATGCTAAAATAAAGGCTGTCAGGAAGATGCCGGTCACTTGAAAGGAGCAGGACCTGGCACTTGGTTAAGAATACTTATAGACCTTGCCTGCAGCAGCAACTGTCACCATTGAGCAGTTGCTAGACAAGGGCCAGGAAAGCAAATGAGATGCACTTCACCAGTGATGAATTTAAGGGATCTGGTCATGACAGCGTCACTTTTGAGTGGCTGTAACCAAAACAAAAATGCTTAAAGTGAGTGTAAATGCTTCTCCCAGGCAGGACTGGGTCCCACCTAGTTACTGGAGAAAGTTCTAGTTGGTTTTGCTTCTAGGGTTGTGACTCAAGCTGAAAAGAAAGCTATAAGCAGGCTGGAGAGAAATGTTTACTGTTTGATATGGTTGTGAAAGGTTTTACCAGAAGATGAACAGTAAAAACATGAGACAGAACATAACCTTTGAAAGTTATTATCTGAAGGCATCTTGATACATCTTTTATATAAACTCTGTATGAATACAAAGATTACTGTTAATACCAAAATCATCGCTGAAGGAAAGAGAAGATTTGGGACAGATTCATATCTGTCAAAAAAATTCATCAGCAGGTGAGATAGGGGCCACAGTGCAGAGGTTTGGCTAGCATGTCTTTCCTGATAAGATACAGTCGATATAAAAATTAAAAAAATACCAGGTCAAGTTTGAAGGTGTTAAAGGCCCTGCAAGGATCACTGGAAACAAAACCACTCTCCAGTTGTTTTTTTATCTCTTGGTGATGTATTACCAAGGCAACTCTTAAGGAGGGGAAAGTTAGTGACAGTATGTAATGGGCAAAGTGGCTATTTTCTCATTCAGATATGAAATTGTGAAAGAGAATGGAAGTAAGGCAATTCCAGTAATTTTGGTATAATTTTAAATCACATGTTTACTGTTCTCTCCATAAAAATAACTAACATCCCTTTTGGATTGAATTTGCTGAAAGCAATGTCTGTTGTTGTTAGTTCAGTTGCATTTGGACTCCTTAGATTCTTTTTGTAAAAAGCACTGTGTGTAATTGTGTTTTGTCGGATGCCACTGGAAATCTTTGGCCTTGCTGCAGCACATGTTGTTCCTGATCAGACTGTATAGAACATCTAGGAAGTGGTTCAGAGTGAGGAGAAAAGGAGAAAACTGAACATGCTGGCAGCAGAAAAAACACAATCACATGAGCTGCTCAGCCTGTAGCAAAGATACATAAGAGAATGGGTGACAGAAGTGAGGAACCCTGTATCTGCTGCAGAAATGCAGGTGGAAAGTTAGAAAAAACACTTTCAATCTCTGAGATGAGACAGTACAGATAGCTTGAAAACACAATTGCCAGGAGGAGGTAAAAGATTCAGGAATGTCATATTGACTTAACCCTGCTTTGCAAGGGATTGTGAATTCTTGCCCTCTTCAGTCCCAAGTTCAAAGTCAACATGCTTTCGCTTTACTCTTAGCAATGTAGAAGCTTGAGGTGTACCTCAGCCCAACTCAAGGCTCTCTTTTGTTTGCAAAGCACTCTGCAAAGAAGTCCCTGTCTCAAAGATCTCAAAAGTTCTCAGAGGCAGTGCAGCCAAAGACAGCACATGCTGTTGCATACTACAAAGCTGGCAGTGCTGCTTAACTACATGCTTCTGCTTACACAATCATCAGTGAAGCAGTTAAACTGTGATGGAAATGATAAGCAAATGTTATAATTAAAAAATAAAATAAAAATAACTTTTTGTCTGAGGGCAAATACTTCCAATAACCAAGGTGGGGAGGGGGCGAAACAGGCTGCAGAGAAACAAAACACTTTATTCTTGATTTCTAACTGTATGCCTCATAAAATGCAGTGGTAGCAGCTGACAGTCTGTGAAGTGACAGGATAAAGCACATCCTGCATATATACAGTAGCTTTTCACAGTTGATATATTTTTTCTGTAGAATTTTGTCTGTGCCAGATGCCTAAGTAGTTCCCGATAACTGCCAGCAAGACAAAAGATCATCTCAATGCATGACCATTAAGAACTTTTCTTTTTTTCCTTACTAATGTAAGCTTAAAATCACCTTAAAATAATAAAATGTGCAGTCTTCATCTTGAAATTATCCTGCTTCAGTATCACTGTGTAATGACATGAGGTTTCACCTTCTGACAGCCAAGGCTGGAAAGAGGGCCTTTGTGTTCTTTGGGAGGAATCACCCCCAAGTTTCCTGCTTACATGCTTGTTTCTGTATTTGAAGGATTTCAACATACCAGAAGTTTGAGAACCATTACATTTTTCTTTCCTTTGGAAGACAGAAAATATGGAAACTTGGCTAAATCAGACACCCTTTGGGGGCCAAAAACTACAAAGACAACAACTTGCATGAGTTTGTAAAGCATTTCTACATAGTTTTTCCTGTGATGCATTTGACGTTTACAGGATACATTCAATTTACTGGGTCTTGCTGATAGGACAAACTGCATAACTCACTAGTGATTTTGCTATTTCTCAATAGTTCAGTGATCCTGAGCCATTCCTGGCAGAATTTCATGCCATGTTATATCACACTGTGCCGTCTCAGGCTGATCATGCAATCTCGAGACAACATTCAGCCTAAAGCAGGATGTGGTTAAGCAGGCACCAGTCATTTGGGGATTGATTCCTCATGAGTCCTAGATTTCTGATGAGAATTGCTTGACAATTCCCCTAGCATGTGACAAATCACAAGGGTGTTTGCGGGGTATAATTTGAGATTGCTGGTAGTTTTGCTATAAATTTCTATAGGACCAAGTATAAGTGCTGTATCAGAAAGGACCCCTACAAGAGAGGCTCAGTGCAGTGCAGAGCACAGCATACTGTATTCCTTCCTGTAAGCCATCTTTAAGAGGCTGTGATTTGGGAGATTGCAGCAGTGTGTTTCAAGGATGTTTATAAATATCCCTCATTATGCGTGGGAGTGGATGGGACAGCACTATAGTGGCACACTGATGTAGTCATGGGATATTTAGAAAAATTAGTTAAGTTTTTATGATGTGCCTTAGGCCAAATGGGAAAGTTAGGAAAAGTCTGTGGCGAATGCTATCTAGAGGTTGGGCTGGATTATGTTGGCTCTGTAAGCGGTGAGTTTGTAACTGAATGCTGTTTTCTGAATGCTCCTTCCAGCAATATGTCTGTTTCCCTCCTTTTTTGTTGTTATCTTATATTTTTCTTTTTTCAACAGATCGACAAGACATTTTACAATTCCATTTTAAGGAAAAAATACATCCGTTCACGCTTAATCAGAGTGAGGTATGTGAGATTATAATAAATGCACACAGCTGAGATGAAATGAAATGTACACTAAGCCCAGCTAGAGAGCCATTTGATCTGACTCAGTAAAGTGTATTTTATGTAAGACTGGAGCATAACCCCTAATTGAGCATAATCTAATTCTGAACCATGCCCTCCTGTGGATCTTGATGCAGAGGATAAACTTCAGTCAGTCCAAATTTTATGCAAGTTTGTGTTCAGATCTTGAGCAAGCTTTAGCTAATAAAGCAGTAAAAATAAAAAGCATTTTTCAAAACTCTTTCCTTCGCTATAATGCAGGTGTTTTTTTACTTTTAGTATTGCTACTGTGCTGGGCTTCTCAAGTAAAAAGCCAAGCATGGCTGTGCTGGTTCAGAAGGTCTCACTCGTCACTGTTGCATCTTTAAGAATGGGCATAAGTAGGTGCCTAGGGAACAGCAGCAGCACAACAGACTTGTATGGTAACTGCTTCTTGGTATGCTCCCTGTCTCCAGCTGTTTACCACTTGGGATTTCCTGAAGTGGTTGTGGTTTGTTTAGCAGCCCCGGTGGAGTTATGTTCCAAGGACTTGTCCAGTCACCCCTGGACTCTTGAAGTAGGTGCACCTCAATCCTTTGGTAAGGAGTTACTTAAGAAGAGACACCTTCTTTGGATCATTCAATTGTCCATAGTTCTTGTGCTGGAAGAGGTGATGAAAAGTTTATCTCCATCCCTCCTCTCTATGTAATTAGTGGTATCGGACACTCCCATCATATCCCTTTTCTATCCTGTACCCCATGAGCTCTACTCTTTTTTTTCAGTTGGAAGTCTCAGCCTGCTCAGACATTCTTTGCAGGAACTGTTCCTTGTCACCGTGTCACCCTGCTCTGTATCTTTTTCAGGTCTGCTGTCCCTGCTTTTTGAGATGAAGGGGTCAGACCTGTGGTTGGGACTATCATTGAGCAATGTCTGGGTTTTTTCCTCTCTTTTATTCTCTCTTTGTTTGCCAATAATACCTAATGTTTGATTTGATTTTTTGACCATCGTTGAGTGCTGCAAATGACCTTTTTTTATCAAACTGTCTATTGTAATACTAAGGTCTTGTTCCTGAGTGAGTGCCCAACGTTTTGCAAGTATTAACCACGTGCTAAAGCGGCAAGATTAATGATAGGAGCCTCAAGATCTTATTCTTGTGAATGTATTTCTCCTTGTTCTTCTATGGTTTGTGACATCCTGCCTCCTGCTTCACTTTAGCTTAATCCACAATTAGGCAAATCACACAAGTCATTATCTGAATGTAGCTTTAGGAATAATTTTCAATACTGACTGGAGTGTTTTAAATGGAGGCAAGGTGATTTAGGGATCTGAGAGGCAAATCTGTAGAGAGAAGTAATATTTTTCATTACTACTTGTTCCCAAGGACAGACTGAGGTATTTGCTGTGATGTTTGATGTGTTGGATGCAAGACTTGTATGTGCCAAAGCTTGTCTGCTTTTTCAAACATATAAGCTTTATGCCTCTTTAAGTGCTCAGACTGCAAGCTCTTTTAAGCAGGGTCATTGTTGTGAATTTGCTTGGAAAGTACAGTGCATATTTTTTTTGCTCAGTATAAACAATGCATTAGTAATAATGCTCACTGAGAAAGGCAAAACAAATCTTGACTTGGTGTCTTTGGCTCTGGATCTTTGCTATATAGTGAGTGATTCAAGGCGGGCTGTACTTACCTGAGGGTTTCGAGAGGTGTGGTATGCTTGCAAGAGTTGATATGGTAATTCCAGCATGGCACAGCACAGGAAGAGGAGTGGGGAGAGAGGTGAGGGAACACCTCAGAAATGCAGAGCAACACCCACAGTTGGATCAGATAATATCTGGAAAATAAATGGAGTGGCAATCATGCTGAAGTTGGCACAAAGGGAGAAAACAGCCTGTTGGAAAGTTCACGTATAGCTACTCAGTCTCAATTATGAGATCCTTGAGGCAAGGAACGTGTCTTTCTGCTCAACTATGAAACACTCAGCATGCCTTGATGTGCTCATAACACGTGGCCTTTCATTTGCCCTTCACTGGCAATAGCAGGAATGTCTGTTTCATTTTGGTGCATGTCCCTTTCAAAGATCGTAGCCTGATTGCATGACTTCTGTATAACCTACTTGCCTTCTATTTTTAATTTTTTTATTTTTCATTTATATAATTACAAATTTCCAAGATAGTGAGATATAACTGGAAGGCCTTCTCTTTTCCTTTCTTCTCTGAGTGATGCTTAAGACAGAGCAACCTGCTTTTGGCTTGCCCCCTGTATGAAGTAACTGATTCCACCTGTTGTGGGTCGTGCCCTTGCTTCTTGGCTCAGGTAGGAGGAGGCACAGGAGAGAAGGTTCTCAGTGCATGCTCTTATCTTCCATGTGTAATGACCAAGGATAAGCCATCTACAAGCACAGGGCAAGATTTACTATGCCACATTAGGCATTTCAGTCTAGCATTCAGTCTCTTGCAGTATCTGTTGCTTTAACGAGAAATAAATACTGCTGCTGGGTGAATTCAGTCTGTTAGAAGATTTTTCTTCCTTTTCTTGTCTCTGACCTTACATCAGAACTGTGGAATTGTGGGTGCCGCTTGTGCTTTTCAGTGAGAAGTTAAAGGTCCCTTTTGTGGGTTCATCTCTTGTACTATCCTAACTAGATTGTGGATATGCTGCCGAGTTTCATTTATTGCTGCATAATGTGAGGTTATTAGTCACATTCTCCCAAGGGGTTGCAGTGGTGGATTTGGGTTGTGTGGTCTCTCCCCTTTGCTCAAGTACTGTTTCGGTGATGACTGGAAAATTTTATTCTGTGTATGTACAGGGCCCTGGCAATGTCTGTCTAGATATCCCTAATGATGTACCTGATGTTTCTGAAGTGCTGTGTATCCAGGTTTTCATTGCAATCAAATCAGTTAATTCCTTCCTGCTCTTGTGTCCCAAGCATGTAGTCAGTGACTGCTTTTTAGACTCCATTATAAAATTGGTCTGGCCTTTTGTTTACAGAAAGCATCATGCCTTCTTCTAGCCTAAGATGCATTTGACCATTCAGCATTTCCTTGGATTTCTTTTGGCAATTCCTTCTCTCAAAAATATATAAAATGTTCAAAACTGTATCTAATACTTTATGTTACATTGCCATTTCTAGAGGAGCTAAGATTAAAAACTAAGAAATGCAGAAATGGGCTGAAGGTAACCAAACTGTTTCATTGGTTTGTAGCCCAGATGCTGATGGTGTGATGGCAGAGGCTCTGCTCACATTCTGGTTCTCCGCCACGGATTCTAGAGAAGCATTGAGAGAAAGAGTTGAAAGGATCTTACGGAGGGGCCTGAAAAAATACACAGGGCCCCTGCGAATAAATGTCAGATCTTCTACCATCTCAAGTAAGTATATTACACCTCTCCTAAAGGTAGTTCTTGCCTTTTTCTGATTGACGTGACCTGATTTTTCCTTTCTGATGATGGCTGTTACTGAGTCTGAATGACGGTCTTTCCTGCTCATTAAGTTAGAACAAAATCAGTGGCAACGTATAAACCCCACCTAAGTCTTAAATGTGGCTAAATATGGATAAACAGGAGCAGTTGCTTTGTAGCCTTGCCGTACAGCCTTAGCCACCCTCCAAACTGCAGCACCAGCCTTATGCTACTGTCAGGGTAAAGAGTAGGATCATCACCACAGTGCTTCAGTACACAGCAATAACAAACATGCTGCCTAGGTCTTTGCTTCTGTGAGGACCCTGAAAGTGCAGAAACTGCTTGGATGACAGTGGGGAAACAGCCAACGCACTGAAAAAATAATATTTGGTGGGATGATCAAAATCCTTGCAAATTCCCCAGGGGAAAAGGAAACAAAGGGAAAAAGTTCTTATCTTTGTGACTTCTGAGCTGGGCATCTAGCCTCTTCTTTGCCAAGCAGCCCTGCATCTGCAGGATATGAAAATTAACAGCACTATCTTTTTGATTTAGTGAATTACCAAACAGGAGGGTGGGTTTCCCTCCATCTCTACACTTCTGATCTCTTAGAGAATTTTTGTGCAGGCTTAGACTCTTGTTTCTGACTTGGCTTCAGTTATATATAATCAGCACATTTTCTGAGTGTCAGACTTTTCAAGAATGAGTTGCTGGTTGAAAGGAAGGGGCAAATACTTGCTCCATTTGTTTTTGAAGACCTTCCGCTTTCTCCTAGCATAAGGGTGACAGTTCAGCACATGGGTGGGTACTTGCTGCTTGCTTTTCCACACTACTAGACTGCATAAACCAGCAGAGATCTGCAGAGGCCAGATGGCTGTGTTGAAAGAACAGGAAGCCTGGGCCAGATTCCATGCTGGATGGATCCAGACTTCCTCCCACTCAGAAATAACCAGGAGCAACCTCTTGTTCTGCCTCTTGGTGCTTGAACCGGGCACATTGCATTGCAGCAATGCAGTGAAACACAAATATGAATTGTCACACACCCATTGTTTCTTGATGGGCCAACCAGTCTTCCCCATTGGAATGGCTCAGGATGATAGGTGACATCCATTTGCACAATGAATCACCATTTCTCTGCAGTGTTGTTTATATGTCAGTAGTTCCCATTCAGGAAAGTGCACGTGTAATTTCTCCCAGATAGAAAGAGCGTGTGGAAATCAAGTAGAGAGATTCAAAGAGTTTTTTGGTGGGTTTGGTGGGTTTTTTTGTTGGTGTGTTGTTTTTTTTTTTTTTAAGGCAGTCAGGTCATGATTTAGTGAATTTTGAAGCTTCAATTTAATTTGGTGCCTTACATAAAGGTTAAAATTGGAAGGAGTACAAAAATGCACGTTAGAAAAGGACTGTGATCTTCTCATCGAGTTATCTGATTAGCTGCTTTTATTCAGTCACGTAAATATGGGAAATGACTCAAAACTCTGTTTTAGTTGACCTTGAATTGCATCAGGGCTGTTACAGTAATGCACTAGTTGCTAGTTAAAAAAACTAGCTGGTATAATTGAATCCCAATGTTTTCATTAAATATTTGGTCTCAGTAAAAGATGACATCTCTGTGTTACTTTGATAAAGTTGTATGATAAACTTCATGTTGCTTTTCTTGGCACTCCCAGCCTAACCGTGAAACACTGACTACATAGGTCTGCTACTCACTACAGGACTAGCATTGTGCAACCATTACACATGACACAAAGGAACATATACAATACCTTGCCATTTCTATGAGATGACAATAAAAGGTTCCATTTGGGTCTTTCTTGGGATTTCAGCAGTGCTATGAGGCTTAGGCAAGCTCCTGTTAGTGCTGCCATTTAAGAAAACCAGGTTGACTCAAGTGAAGACTATAGAATGGAGCCCTCCTGTACTTTTAGAAGAGGTACAGGTCTCAATTTATAAAGCTCGTTGTCTTCCTCACACTTGGTAAAAGTGACAATTTTGAACAAATCCTGGAAGTCCAGAGAAGGGTCTAGATTTTGCATTTCCCACTTCTCTCTCCCCTCCTGAAATATCTTGTCCAACAGTAGTATTTAAACAAAGAAAAGCTAAGAAGCCCTAGATTTTTTCCATGCTGTGCAGCACCTTTCTAAATCTTGCTTCATTGTAGCTTTGATGGCTTTGCCAACTGGAATCCTTATTTATCTGGAGGCATTCTCAGAACATTTTCATAATGGCTTGTAAAAAAAAATCATTAACCTGTTTATTATAATCACCTTATCAAACTACTCTAATTTGGGGGCCATGAGATATAGCTTAGTTTAGCTAGGCGTAGCTAACTAGTTGAACAAATCCAGGTCAGGCACTTATTTACATTGCATGCTAGGAGGGTCCGATAAGGAGAACTTCCTTCAGTCTTCCTCCCCACATCTGATCATCTTGTTGTTCAACACCATGTCTCAACTTGCACTTCATTCAAAAGTATTTGCTTTGAGAATCAGCTCCAACAAACTCATGGAAATTGGGCACAACACTTGGGATCTTCAGCTGCAGTTCAGGGCAGCAGTACAAAACTAAGTACTGCCAGACCAGGGGCAGAACTTGCTATGCCTCTTCGGTCTGCCTCTTTGTTCCTGAGGACTGGGAATGAAGAGGGGATAAAATCTAAACTGACAATGTTTTATTAGTTCAGTTATTTTGAAAAAGAGAGAGAAGCTTGATCATACAGGTGTGAAAAAATAGCAAAGCTTAAAGGAAAACAAAATTATATTGTCTCTGTTTTGTGTCATCGGTGAACAGCAGACGTTCTTTACGCAGGCTTGCAAAAATACATTTGTATTGAAGTATCTTCAGACGTATTATTACTGAAGTTCCTGCTTGCTTATTGTCCTGGTTTCAGCCAGGATGGAGCTGGTTTTCTTCGCAGAGGCTGGTGCGGGACTGTGTTTTGGATTTGGGATGAGAAGCTGTTGATAGTGTGCTGATGTTTTGGGTTGCTGCTGAGCAGCCAAGGACAGTCCAGCTTCTTGTGCTGGCCTTCCAGCGAGTAGGCTGGGGGGGCACGGGGAGCTGGGAGGGGACCCAGCCGGGACAGCTGCCCCAGACTGGCCAAAGAGATATTCCCTACCATACGACGTCATGCCCAGTACATAAACTGGAGTTGGCCGGAGGGGCGGAAATCGCTGCTCGGGGACGGGCTGTCGATCACGGGGTGGTGAGCAATTGCTGTATTGGGCATCACTTGTTCTTGTACATTCCTTTGTTGGTATTATCATTGTTATTTCCTTCTTTTTTTTCTGTCCTATTAAACTGTGTTTATCTCAACCCATGAGTTTTTTTCCCAATTCTCTTCCCCGTCCCACTGCGGGAGGGGGAGTGAGCGAGCGGCTGCATGGTGCTTAGTTGCCGGCTGGGGCTAAACCACGACACTTATTTAGCTAGACTTCATAGTCCCCTGGTCAAGGACGGTGGTATCTCCAGATATCCACTATAGCTCTGATAGAAAATAGGAGGTGATAAGAGATTTCTGCACTTCTGTACAAAGCCCACTGGAAGCCCAAATATTTTTCATTGGAGAATCAAGCAAACTAAGTCTTATCTTCTCTGAACAGCAGTGCACGGGCCAGCAAAATGAGATATCAAATTCGGGTGACTTGGAAACACCCACATTAGGACTCGCTCTTCCACTGGTGGTGAAAGAAGGTGGTGTTGCATTTTGTTCTCGTATAATTCTGGCACCAAAGAGATCTCCTACAAGGCTGAATTTTTTCCCCCGGGGTTTCTTGGTTAGAAGTAGAGTAACCTCGCAGCCTGGATCCCTATTAAGCAAAATGTAGAGCAGCTTGCCAGACTGTTTCCCTTTATCAGGTAGGTTGGAAATCTCCCAAAATGTATTTTTGGGAATGTACTTCTGACGTCAAAAAGAAACTGGTTGCAAGATCACTGGCACTGTTCAAAGTGAGCTGGAAGTATTCCCATCTGTTGCACAGCCAAGGGTTTTGACCATGAACAATGAGTCATAAATTGGTTTTGATCAACAAGTCAACTGTTATTGTTTCTATTTATCTGGCATCAAAGCTTGCTAAAGCTCCTTACAAATACAAAGTACAGAACCTGAGAGACAGATAATCACTTCTTTATCGAGTCTTCTGTGGGAGACTTGTAGATCAGTGTCTGACCTGGATGACTGAGGAATGTTTAATCTCAGATAATGTATATAGCAGTCTGGTTTTGTTGTACTTTACCAGCCACAACAGCAGCATGGGGGAGTGGAACAGGACATGCATCTGTACATTGGGAAATACAGTGGAGATCTGACATTCCTCCACTTTGATGCCGTTAGTTTGGCACAAGGTGGTAAATTTCAGTGTTTGCAACAGTCCAGAGGCTGACTGAAATGAGAGGGACAGACATGTGTTTTAAAATTATATTTTGCAAGGACATGCTTGTGATGAAGGAATTAGACAGGAAATCAACCTGGCCTGACTTCTTAGATGATTGAGATAAGTTGATTTAATTAATTTTTTTGTTCAATTCTTGTTTTTCCCTTTTTCTGCCTTGCCTGTGGAGGTTGCAAGTGATTTGGGCTGCCCCTGCTGTAGGGAGACCTCGATGGCAGCTGGGGCATAAGTGTAGGTCAGGAGGAAAAATAATGCTAAAAACTGTATCAGCTTGGATATATGCTACAGAACTGCTACATAGTTCCTCATGCAGATCCCTCCTCAGGCTGCAGGATGCCCTGATGTAGTTGTTTTAAGTATGCTGGGAGGTGTGGACCTCTGTCCTCATGGAGATGTGGTTGATGGGTGGGGGGGTGTCATGGATGTAAGGACAGGTCCAGTGGACATAAGGAGGGAGGGAAGGGCTAAGTGAAAGGGACAATTAGAGGTACAAAGCCTTTGTCTTGTCTCTGCCACATTACTCTCCACTGTTGAAGGAATGAGAATTGCATCACCCTTATCTACGCCATGTTTTGCTACTTCTACAAGGGTGCATAATGCTAGGGAGGTAATTCATGTTGAGAGAGCAGTGAGACTATTGGAAGGTTAGTGGGGAGGCGTTTTAGGCTGTATGCACCGTGCAACCGCACAAGAGCACGATTTTCCTGATGAGCCCAAAGCTCATGTTTTGCCATCTTCAGGAAACTCCTGCATTTCCTTTTGGGTACAGTTTTTGGAACATGACTGAAACTGCTGCTTACTGCTCTCATTCCCATTTCACCCCAGTACCCTGGGCCTTCATGGTCTGTAACGTAACTAAAGAGTGTTAGAGTAGAGCTGTTATCCCCACCTGTCTGCACGGCAGGACAGATGCACTCTGTGACATTCCTCTCAGCTGCCCAGGTTGGTGACCTACTGAAACTTGGCAGAGACCCCTTTTTTCTCCTGCACGCACTGTTGTTACCCTAAATAACACTGAACTAGGTGAGCTCCCTGTTTCTGATGCAGCTGAGAATTTTGTAATTATCTCTTTTTTTTTTTCAAGGAAGTTGTTATTAAAATGTGACAAAGGGCAGTGGGGAAAATGTTTCTTCTGTTCCTTGGTGCATTTCACAAAGCTGTGCTTCAAATGCATGTCCAAGAATCTAAGTACTGAAGCAGAATCACAGAATCATTAAGGTTGGAAAAGACCTTTAAGATCAAGTCCAACGAACCATCAACCCAACACCACCATGCCCACTAAACCATGTCAAGCACATACATTTTCTTAACTTTTTTTTAATGTTTACAATCCTCTCCTTGCTTCATACCCCATTTAAGATAATCTCTACCTTGCCTTCTCTGTGTGAAAAAACAACTTACACAAGCAAGATGTGGGAACTTGATACAATAGAGGATGGAACATGCCCTTTGCATTTGCAGCTAGCGGTTATATTATGAAATAGAAAATCACGGGTGGAAACTTTTAAAGAAAATCAAGGTCTATGAAAAATGATGTAATCGGGTAAAGCTCTATCAGATTTTTAAAACAGATTTCTCATCTTTAATCCTGCAGCCATCTCTGACCTTTTCCACACTGAAAATGCATAATATCCCCTAATAATGCATTTGCTTGCTTTGCTTGAACTTCAGTAGTCTGGTCCATTGATGCCACTGAGAGTTCTGCCTGTTATTTTCTTTTTAATATAAACACTGATCTCTGTGGCTAAAATGAAATGAGGTAGTGGACACAAGATTAATTCTTCTGATGCAGCAACACTGATATTATTTAGAGATGGGACAAAGCAAGCACATTTTTCTGTAGGAATTTCTGAATCCCTCACATAGTCATATTCACTCTGCAGTTAACTATAAACCTGCAAACGTTTAGATGGCTGCCAAATAGATCCATGGGCTTTGGGCACTGAACTGCCTTAGAAATCCTGCCCTTAACTGTCTACTGCATATAAACAATTACCAAAATAAAGATGCTTTCTTGCTACCTTCCTTTTTCTTTCCGCGTTTGTTCAAACGCATATATTGAGGCGCAAAATGAAGTTATTTACTGATAAGTTGTTATTCTAAAATAGCAACTGCAAGTCACTATTCTCATTAGTCAAAAATTAAGACCAATAATTTAAGTGTGTTTTAAGGTTATCCCATTTACTAAATATGCAAAATAACCGTATTAACAAAATTCCATGTCCAGTTGGAGAACACAGCCCTCTTCCGCAAGATGGAATCCCTGAGCCGTGTTTCAATAGCTTGCTGTGATTTTAATTTAAGCATTAGTTTTCTCTTTTAAGTTAGGCAAGCTTTAATTAAATAGCAAGTTCCATTTTACAGGTAGGCAATGCGTGTTCAAGTTGAACTTGTTCTTGTTTACAGTGGAAGCCTGAACACTGTTTTCCTAAATGTGGCATAAACAACTATTTTTGCAGCTGTATGTGGTTGAGACAAGATATGACACTTTAATTGTTACTAATTGATGCTTTTTCTTGGTAGTGCAAACAACTAGGGCAACTAGTAAATGAGCAGGGCAGCGAAATTGTCTCTCGTGCCTTACAAGTGATTGCTTCAAGGCAGGGCTTGCAACACGCTGGCTGGCACAATGCGAACAGCTATGCTGTTGACCAGGCCAAAAATGTCAAGCTAGTAACAAACGAAGGCAAGGCCCTAATGAGGTAAGCCAGTAAGCAACCTGATTTTCAGTAGTATCATGTAACCCAAAGTGCTCCCTGCTTTTGATGGGATCTACTGTGGACTTACCTGAAAAATAGTGTCAGTTAGCTCAGGTTTCCAAACACATGTGTGTGCTCTGGGTTTGGGATCTTGGTTTTGAGTCCTGGGTATTGTGCCCTTAATTTCACCTATCCTGATCTGCACAATGGGTTCCCGGGTCTGTTGCTAGACAGACCTGCTTTCATCTCTTAAAAATTCCCTTTACTTTGAGGTTTTCTCCATTGCTGTGGTGGTTTCTTCAGTACTTGTGTTCCAGCTCCCAGTGTGAGATACATGGACAGGGCACTGTATCGGGCAGATCTCTAAAGCAAAGCTGTGCCCCTACCCTGGTGAATACAGTGTTGAATTTATTGACAGGTGTCGCTGGCCTTTTTCCTTCAGCAGTGGGTGGGTGGGAGAGTACATCAGCTGCATAGTTGTGATACATTATAAAATATACAAAAATTCAAAGCTGTACAGACATGCTATTTAAGACTTGCAGTCTATGTGTGTAAGACTTGTTTCTCCAATTACACACAAGTTGGTCTAACTGGGAGCAATGGGTAAAATTTTGCCCATGTGAGGCTTGTACTTTTTTCTAGGTGCCTCGTAAAAAGGCAAACAGAGGTATAGACAGGTGCCTTGCAGAACAGCTGCGTGACTCACAGCAAAACTCAGTGCAGTGAGAACATGCCAATTGAATTGCTTCCGGCACTGCACTTGAACAAGCTGGTTGCTCCTTTTGTCTTCTCGATGAGCTTTGCAACATAATGTAAGTGTTAATAATCGACTACAGGCTTTATAATTAGGCATTATGAGGTAAATGTCTCTCCACCCAGAGAGGAGCAAAAAAGACATTATTATCAATATTGCACTTGAAGGCAAAAAGTGCTCTTTCATTGATGATTACATTTGTTGGTTTCTTACCAGTTTCCAGCTATAAAATGTTAGTGACCCAAACAATGAGCTAGTTCTGAAGGTTGTATGAATTTCTAGGAAAACATTAGATGCTCATCATAGTTGAAATAAATAAGTAGGGCCAGGTATTTCAAAGCACTTCTTGCCAATATAAACATATAGGTGAAGTAGCCAAATCCTTAGCACAGCTCAGCATCCATTTTTTTCCCCTCACTTTGTAACTTACCAAACAGTAATGTTTACACCACCGCTGAATCCCTCTGGTGGCCCAGCTTTTACTCTCTGGTGTTACTATGTTTTGGTGTAATGGATCTTGGCAACAACCAACCATATCATCCATGGAAATTTATGGAATACAACTGACATTCCTGAAATGCAGAAGTACCTGTACTTTAGGGTTTTCCTCCTTTCATAGGAATTGAGAAAGTACAAGAGAGCATTTTTACTAAAGGGGACCTTGCAAATTGTTGCTTGCACACCAGTAAAACTTACTTATCTTTATTATGTGAACAGTTCCTGTTTATAATGAATAAGACTATGTTGCTATATAAATGTCCAATTGTAATTCATCTCCCATTCTTACAAAATAAAGCAGCGGCTGCATTCGCATACGGCAGCCCTAGCACTGCCTTTGCTCTGTAACATTCCCCACAGTCAAGCTGTACATGCACTGGAGTTCTGTTTGTTTCCTTTTTCTATCATAATCCGCTTAATATCATATTAAGAAATTAATGAGTACACATCTAGTAATGGTGGATTGCAAACATGCAATTCACTCTGCATACCAGGAGAAGTGTCAAGCCCACGAGCAAAACACAAGTGATCCAAGCACAGTAGGTGACAAGGATGAGCCAGAGCCCTTTGCATTCAAAAGTGACTCCTCCTGCTTGGTGTGGTTTTGGATTAAAACTAGGATATTATTCTGTGTAGCTGCAAAGAGAAAAGAGAAATTAACTAAGTGGATAAGGACAGGGATCTGCTGAGAAAGACTATCCAGCTGCATAACGTGAAGCTGTAGATACTCTACAAGAATCTATATACAATTTAAAAATTGTATTGCAAGTATGATTATTTTTTTTGTTTTTTAAATTTGCTTTGACTGCTGGCAACTAAAATGTAGCTCTAGTAAAAACAGCATTCTTGAAGAAGGGAATGAAGGGGAATGGCCTTATACCTTGAGCCAGTGCTTGCTATTGTCAGCATGAGCATGTATCATCCATAAACATGCAGCATGCATGTTAAAGGAAGGAATATATTGCCAGAACCTGCTGTGCCATGCAATAAATTGATATTAACTATCTCTTTTAGTATTAGTAGTGTACCAGACACCCTGTTGCTCGATAAGATTGGGGAAAGGAGGGTGAGCCACTGCTATTGTCAGCTGGCATCGCTGCAGTGAAGTCAGTGCCTTCCAGTCTCAAAGAGAGCACAGAGTGAGTACCAGATCTCCTCTGGCCCTCACTGGTGTAAAATGCTGCCAGTTGATTTTTTTACACAAAAGGAACTTCAAAACTTCCACTGTAAAAAAATTTTTCCCCAACAAAATTGTGGATCTTGAGTAATACAGGGCTTGTTTTGTCTGTACTCCCCTCCAGAAGCATCAGGGTCCAGCAGGATGGGGGAGACCCTGCGCATGGTCCTCAGAGGATATTGGCTGGCTGGAGAACTGCAAGCAGCACCATAGAGAGGAGTGGAATAGCCAGTGCAAGAATGTGACCACTTATGAGCTACAGTGGTTTCTCTAGCAGCCCCCCTCAGCCATACCCCCTGCGGTGCTCTGTACTCAAATAGCTGTCGGGTGGGAATGAACCACGTACATGGGAAACCTTGTCTGTGCTGTCCTTGCCTTACCCTGACTGTTTGTTTGTTTCAGGTATGGAGGCGAAAAGAGCAGAAGCCCTCTTCAATGACAGTAAGTGAGGGCTTTTTAAGCCTGGGAAATCTCTGGTTGTTTTAATTAGCATTAATAGTCTCTGAGCACTTTTCCTGGCCCTTAAAAGCCTTTTCTCATCCTCCTGTCTAATAAATGTAACCTTGTACTTCACACAGATAGAAATCCATCTCAGTCATAAGGAAGCCTTTTTTTATTAGTGTCTTCTGGGATACTTAAGAAGACTGGCTTGAAAATAGTGGTGATGGGGTAATAATCCCTTCTACAAAAAGTCTACACCAATGCCGAGTTCCCTGGTCAGTTTTTTTCAGTGAGGTGTTCCTTCTGTTAAAAATATCAGCAATTCTGTGAGAAAAGAGCAAATGTCAAGAAAAGAGCAAGTGCTCAGGGCTCTATAGAAATCCCCAGCGTTGGGGAGAGAGGAGATATGCAGGTTCTGCTGCATGATCCTATGGCACGCTTCTGCCTCCAGTGGTGCTGGTGTGAAAGGTGGAGGGTGCATCTTAAATGTAAACCCTGCCATCTAGGAAACAGAGGACTTAGCCAGTGAGGGCTGAGCACTGTAATGTTCAGACACTTGTTTATTTACTAGCCTGGTCCAGTTAGTACTGTTGGTACCAGTGAGAGCTTTTATGCTGTGTCTGCTTAATTGTGTATTTGGACATGCAGAGACTAAGCTGTGTTTCTACATGAAAGCGAAGATATTTCAGATGACTCCTGTGTGTATGTAGTAAAATTGAGTGAGTGAGGAGGACTTCCAATAAAGGAAATTAATTGCTTGGGCTAGTTCATTGCTTTAATGTCAGGCACAGCAGCTAGCTGAAAGGTGTACTATAATGTGGTAAAGGCAGGAGAGCCCTTATCATGGATTTGAGTGCATTTTATATTTGAGCAGATTATAATTAGAAGCAATCTCTATTATAAATTGATTAAAACATCTTAAATAGAATACTTCAAGTCTAATCCTGCCTGCACAGGGCAGACACCCCATCCTCTGTGTCCCTGATGTAAAGTACTAGAACTGCCTCTTGCAGCAGCGACTGCAGAATCTGTTTCATATACACCTGTCTTGGATGCTGTGGCATAAGAATTTGTCTCTACTTTGCTACCTGTTGTTTTCCTGTATGCACATTAAGTGATGAGATTTACACCTGGATATGTACCAGCATGTTATTCAACTGGTGCTTTAAGGATGGCAGCCTAGCAGAGACCTCTAACACAGCCTGCGAGTGAGAAGTGCCCCAAAAGCCGGTAGGATTGGGCATGTGCAGAAGAGTTTGGAATAATGGCTTTCTGTGTGCTCTCAGAAACTGGGAGTATGTAATTGTCTTTAGCGTGCATTGGAAGGAAGGAAGAACCATAAGGAAATGTATGGAAGTTACATCAGCCTGTGATTTTAGTGAAGGTGTTCTGGATTTTGGATTTGGCTAGTAGCAGAAAATTGTTCCTTATGGAAATATAAAGCAATATGATTGGTCTTCTCAAGGTATTGCTGTAGGGATTAAGTTGAGGTAGTTTGTTTCAGAGATGTTTTTAAGCTTTCAGAGAAGGAAGTTGGCTTGTTTTGAGATTTAATAGTCATAAAAAGCCATCTTTGCTTACAAGTTGGGTTTCTTCTAGCTCTGGGAAGGTTTGATCAGTTCCTTAGCAGCAGGCTGCTAAGTAATGGAAGATTAAATAACATTACTTTTTGGGTCCATTTTAGGTACTGGTGTTCTGGGGCACTGATGGACCTGTGAGGTTTTCCCTGTGTTTTGAACATTGACTGCTCAGGTGGTTGATAGGGTTGTGTGGTTTTAGGACCAGTAACTGAGGATTACCAATAGCTTTCAGGAGGGAAACATGCTAGTGCAGTCTTATCAGTTATGGTATATTCTCCAGTTTTCCTTTCACACGGCAAGTTTTGGACAAGTAAATTTAGATTTCACTGATTTCCTTCATTGTGGTTTTAAATCTCAGAACAGGGCAGGCTCTACACTGAGCAGGTGAGTGTCTCCATATTGTATGATGACTTTTTTCTTTTTTTTCTTTTTAAAATTTATGAACAGCTTTCAATCTGCTGTATTATTGCTTCTGCTTTTGACTGTGAGGTACTGTTAACATAACCTTGTGCAGATCCTAGCAGGAAGGGGCAGAGGTTACACTCTGTGTGGCTCCAGTGTTTCGCTTCTGAGGACTTCAAGGGCCCTGGGGCTGGCAGCTCTCCAGTGACGTACTACCGATTTCTGCTTTGTCCCCCTCTGGGTCGCTGTCTGCAGAAGACAGGCAGTGCAATGGTTTGGATTGTGTTGTTATGGAAATAATTCTTAGCTCTGTCTCTTTTTCAATGAATTTGGGATAGTCCTGTCTGTCAACTTTCCTAATGTCTAGCTGAAATCGGGGCCTGGATGAAAACTAGTGGGTCTTGGTCCAGGTAAGATGGATTTGATGCTGTTTGGATGGGAGAAGACAGCTGAAGCAGCTCTGTCCATTGAGGAAGTTTCTAAAGCTATGGGGGAGCTTCAGCTGCTCCTGAATATCCTGAGTTTAGTGGCTGAAATCACGGGTATTTTCATTTCTGTCTGGGTTTGGAGGATAATACTTTTTGTCATGGATGCACACCATGATGGAGGTATCCATGCCTTTGTCATCTCTGGCTTCAGTTAGCATGACGCTCTTTGCCTGAAGTGCCTCTCCAGGTCCACTTGCAGACTGCCATTTGTGCAATGTGCAGTTGCCTGTTTCCAGATGACATCTTGCTGATATAATCTGTGTGCATGCGTGGTAAAAACCCATGGCTTGGATCATTCCCATCTTAGATTTTGCCTTGTTCATGTTTTATCCTAATGACAAATTACCTGGGACATGAAAGTTGGCAATCCCTGTATTTGGGAATTGTCTTGGGTGTGTGGTGAAGGTTTTGATTACTGATTTGGGCTGTTCATGCAGCTAAGCCTGAATGGTTGACCATCATGGCTTTCCATAATAGTCAGTTGTTCATTCAGGCTTCTAACAGAATGGGTTGTGCATGATGATCTCTGATTTGCGGGGCTGGTGGAAGGTATGTTTTCTTGTTGACATTAATACTATTAGAGAACCTAGGTGGTGTGTAATTTTACATACGTTTACCACAGCCATTGGCAGGCATATTTTCTAAACAGAAGAATAGCTAATACACTTTTTCTCCTTTTTGACAGTCTGTGGATTACGGCAGAATAGATCAGTCAAGTCAATGGCAAAATCATCATCATTGCGAATAGTCGGCGGATTGTCTTCTGCAGAGACTGGGGACTGGCCATGGCAAGCTAGTTTGCAGTACGGTAATATCCATCGCTGTGGTGCAACACTCATCAGCAATACGTGGCTTGTATCTGCAGCTCACTGCTTCAGAGAGTAAGTTCCTTCTTAGAGAAAATCTGCAGCTGAATGCGCCCCATTGTGTACCAAGTTGTGTGGCATTCCAGATTTGCACCACACCCCTTTCCTCCACATCCTCTTTCCAGGGGAACAATTTTCTGCCTTGGAGGAGGAAAGTCAGGGTTAAGCAGACCCATCACTTGAACGTTTCAATGAAAAATTAAAGACTGACTCTTTGGAGCAGAACCAGCAATTGTATGAGTGGAAATCTATAGTCATTTAGCATATTGAGCAAAGCAGTGCGGAAAAGGTAATGTGACTGAAATAGAGTATTTGTCTCCTGTTGCACTAAATGTTTCTAAAGGTGCTCCTTTGTGTTACAACTAGGTTGCTGCCGCTGCAGGCTGCTACCGGAAGTTATAATCCCACATTCCTACCCCTCCATTCAGCCATGAACTCCCAGCACTTTTTTGTTTCAAGCACAGCAATTGTAAAGCTGCAGGGCATGTAAAATGGAACAGCTGATTAAACAGATTATTAACATGCAAAAAGAGTATTGTCGATGAAGGGTATGCTAGCAGAAGAGCTTTTTGATTTGATTACACCCTGTGGCCACACAATGGCTAGGCCAGGGACAAGGAGCAGGGGAGGAGTATGAGACCATGGTTGAAGAGGGAATGCAGGATTGCCCTCTTCTAGCAGCAGCCCACAATTATGTGGGACAGTGTTATGGAACATGATGGACACCTTAAGAATCTAGTAGGGAGCTGGCTTGAAGGAGCTTTACAATAAAGACGCGCACCAAGTTTAAAGTCCCAAACGCTTGCGTTTACTGCTAAATACTTACTCTTACCTTTTTCAGCATGAGTCACCCTCAGAAGTGGACTGCTACTTTTGGAGCCCTTTTGAAGCCACCAAGTTTGAAACGATCAGTCAAGACTATTATTATTCATGAAAAGTACCGCTACCCAGAACATGATTATGATATTGCACTTGTGCAGCTCTCTAAACGAGTTGAGTTTACGAGTAGCATACACCGTGTTTGTCTGCCTGAGCCATCTCAGACTTTTCTGTACAATATTTATGCTGTCATCACAGGCTGGGGAGCACTTACCAATGATGGTGAGTCACGAGTCTACCAGGTGACCTATATGTTACATAAACAGTGGCTCTGATCTACTACTGAATTGATACCACTTCTGTAGCCATATGTTTTATGGCAGCAAGCCTCATGCTTTGTCTATAAGCAATGGGGTTTTGTTTAATCATAAGCAGCAGTTTCTTGTTCTAAAATGAGACTGGACAAAAACAAAGCTACAATCCACTGAAGCAGAAAACAGGAAGACGACTGTTCTCTTTTTTCCAGCCTTTCCATTTCATACTGTAAATTCGTAAGACAGGTAGTCCAGCCATGCATGTATTTATATAGCACCTAAAAAAATATTCTCCAAGCCCTAGCCAAAAGCTACAGATAACTCTGTGGGCTTGCAGGTAAATTTGCAGAGTGAGCTGCAGATGGTGACTTACCCAAACTTGCACTTTTACCAGGCCACGCTAAGTAGTAGATTTAGCAATGGAACCAAGATGTCTTCACTTCATAACATCATCCCAAATTGCTAGGTAATTTGTGTTCCATAGTATTATATGGAACATGTGTAAAATATATGGCTTTACACTTAAGGCACTATGTACCATGCGATCACTACTTCTGCCTTAATGGTACAGTTCCTAAGTGAGACTATGATTATGTACATTTCCCTTAAGGGCCTAACTTAGACCAACAAGTAAAACCTCCACATTAAACCAAGTCAAGCTGGTCCTCCTTAAGAGGACATTTAATGCTCTTCTTGTATCTTAACTACTGCAAAGTAATTCTGTTGATAAATACCCAAACTATATTTTCCCTCAGGTCCAACTCCAAATGCTCTTCAGGAAGCAACAGTGAAACTTATTGACTCAAACACTTGCAACAGAAAAGAAGTGTATGATGGGGACATAACGCCCAGGATGTTGTGTGCTGGATACTTGGAAGGAGGAGTAGATGCTTGCCAGGTAACTGTAGCAGAAAACTAGAAAGAAAAACTATTTTAATGCTGGCTCCAGTATCTAGTTGACCAAATCTTAACTGACAGTGTATTAGTCCTTTAAATAGGTTCCATTCAAACAGGAATTAAGCTGTAAAATGAAATAGCATTTAGGACACATAATTTAGCACATGAAACCCATACTAAAAGATACAAATTAGTATAATTTTCAGAACTTAAATATTTCATAGCATGAAATTAAATTCTTATTATGTAACTCAGAATAGCTGCTACAAGGCCATTTGCTTCTCATAATTTCTTATGTGTGAAATCTAACTAACGATTTGCTTGCAAAGTGATATAACAAGACATTGACAGAGATACTAAATGCTGAAATACTAAATTTGAGCTAAAAATTAAAAGTCTTGAGTAGCCGAGATCAGACATCTGTATGGTTGGGAAGGAAGAAGTTTAAGAATGTAGCAGTTAAGTTGCCAGAAAAAATGCACTGTCACTTATAGAAATTAAATTCTGGACTGGATGATCTCATAACAGATCTGTTATGATCTTTGGTAACAGTCTTGGATCAGTGGAAGAAAAACTGTCTGAAACAAAGATAACTGTAAGGAAACTAGGTGTAAATGGAATGGTAAGGATACATGTGGGGTGCAGGTTTGCAAATGTTGCAAGGAAATGCTTATGTTAAAAAAAAAAATAATTCCATAATGATAACTTTTTAAAAGGTAATTTCTATTTATGTTATTTACAAAGAATGTACTCCTAAGTGCTGGTTCAAAACAGACCCTTTCCAGAATCCCAGTCCTACATATTTATGCCCAAAGAAAAACTCCCTGCACAGTAGGTCTGGGAAGCTCAATTCCTCTGTTCCTGTGTGGCTCAGCACTGAAGAGACCCGAACAGAAGGGTGCAAGTGCTGTTTATTTCAGTAAAACATTTTGGTGGAAGATGGGGAATTTGTTCTGTTATGTGAAGATTGCCTTTCAGCCTGTAAGGTTTCCAGTTTAACTATTATTACCGTGTCATGTTATTAACAGTATCTGAATTCAGCTTGTGAAAGTAGCTAACATCTTAAGGCAATATCTTCTACTTAGAAGACCAAGATTCTGATTAAATCCTTTTTGAAATGGTATTGCTGCAAGTGTCTAAAAGAATTTGTTGAAAGGATAGTGATTACCATAAGAAAAAAAAAAAGTTCCTGTTGGCTTAGATTGCTGTATATATGTAGAATTATAGAATTGTTTAGGTTGGAAAAGACCTTTAAGATCATCAAGTCCAGCCACTAACCTCACGCTGACAAGTCCACAACTAAAAAAACCATGTCCCTAAGCACCACATCTATACATCTTTTAAATACCTCCATGGATGGTGACTCAACCACCTCCCTGGACAGCCCGTTCCAATGCTTGACCACCCTCTCGGTGAAGAAATTTTTCCTGATATCCAATCTAAACCTCCCCTGGTGCAACTTGAGGCCATTTTCTCTTGTCCTATCGCTAGTTACTTGGGAGAAGAGACCAACACTCACCTCACTACAACCCCCTTTCAGGTAGTTGTAGAGAGCGATAATGTCTCCCCTCAGCCTCCTCTTCTCCAGACTAAACAACCTCAGTTCCCTCAGCTGCTCTTCATAAGACTTGTGCCATTCACCAGCTTTGTTGCCCTTCTCTGGACACGCTCCAGCACCTCAACATCCTTCTTGTAGTGAGGGGCCCAAAACTGAACGCAGGATTCAAGGTGCGGCCTCACCAGTGCCGAGTACAGAGGCACAATCACTTCCCTACTCCTGCTGGCCACACTGTTTCTGATACAGGCCAGGATGCTGTTGGCCTTCTTGGCCACCTGGGCACATTGCTGGTTCATGTTCAGCCAGCTGTTGACCAGCACCCCCAGGTCCCTTTCCGCCGGGCAGCTCTCCAGCCACTCTTCCCCAAGCCTGCATTGTTGCATGGGGTTGTGACCAAAGTGCAGGACCCAGCACTTAACCCATTGTAGCCTCGGCCCATCGATCCAGCTTGTCCAGATCCCTCTGCAGAGCCTTCCTGCCCTCAAGCAGGTCAACACTCACAGCCCAACTTGGTGTCGGCTGCAAACTTACTGGGGGTGCACTCGATCCCTTCATTCCAGATCATTGATAAAGATATTAAACAGAACTGGCCCCAATACTGAGCCTTGGGGAACACCATTTATGACTGGTCACTAACTGGATTTAACACCATTTGCCACAGCTCTTTGGGCCTGGCCATCCAGACAGTTTTTAGCCAGCGAAGAGTACACCTGTCTAAGCCATGAGCAGCCAGTTTCTCCAGGAGAATGCTGTGGGAGACTGTGTCAAAGGCTTTACTAAAGTCCAGGTAGACAACATCCACAGCCTTTCCCTCATCCTCTAGCCTCGGTTACCTTGTCATAGAAGGAGATCGGGTTGGTCAAGCAGGACCTACTTTGTGTTTCCCTACTTTGTATGGGGAGGAAGACGAGGCGGGTGGGAAGCAGTGTTTCACAAAACAGAAGAGAAGTTGTTTGGGGTTTTTTTTCTGTAAAACCACAGCGGCAGGTCAGGAGGTTCCAAGGCAAACAAGAAAAAGCCACAGACTTCCAACTTCAGTTTCAGAAACAACCTGGATTCTTCACAAATGGCAGCTCTTGAAATACTGCTTGTTTGCTTCTCTTACTGGACACACCCTCCTGTGTATGGAGAGAATTATTTTCCCTTCTGATCAATTAAATCTTTTTTTTTCCCCTCCTCTTTCTCTAGGGGGACTCTGGGGGACCACTGGTTACTCCAGATTCTAGACTGATGTGGTACCTCGTGGGAATAGTGAGCTGGGGAGATGAATGTGCCAAACCAAATAAACCTGGAGTTTACACACGAGTGACTTATTTCCGTGACTGGATTACCTCAAAAACTGGCATCTAATTCCAAAATCAAAAATGGATTTAACTACATAGACTACATGTAACTCATATTTGTCTATAATTCTGAAAGGTTATTTTTTTAGTATATATATTCCTATGTAGTTTTGTTTGAAGCAACCTATGGCCGCAGCAAGTGCTATTTTTGCTGACAGAGATCCTAACCCTTGTGAATTTATGCTAAATATATGAGATTGCCTGCCTCATCTCTGAGCCTTGAAACATTCTCACTTATCAGAAATTATGAACTGATGTCATTAAACTACCATTTTAAAGCTACCAATTTACCTGCTTTGTAAACCCAAACATTTTGCCGGAAAAAAAATTTTTTTTCTTCAGCCACGACCTCCTTCCTCCAGTGAAGCAAATGCTGTCACAGCTGTGTTTCTAGCAAAGCGAACCCATGATTATTATTCTTGTTAGAGACTGTGATCTGCACAGACTGCAGCTGAGACCCTGGATGCTCACTCTGCTCGGTGGCCTTGATTGATAGCTAACAGTGGATCAGCAAGGACTGAGGGTAGGTCCTAGCTAAGGAAAAGGAGTATTTCTATGCTTGCAGTAAGTTGGAAGGGAAAAGAGCAAAGCTTAATGTTCTTCTTTTTAAAGAAGATTTTAACAGGAAATTTTTTGTGGATTCTGTGAAGTTCAAGGTACTTGAAAGTGCTATTGTGGAAGTGCTTTATCACAATACTGTGCTGCTACGTCTGTACCAGTTGCCTTCTAGGTCTACTCTGTTCCACTCACAATATGCTTAAGATACAGAAACACAAACTCTACACCAATTTATTTCTACTAAGTGTGTCTCCATGAAGAACCTCCCTGGAAGGAAACCCAGCATTTAAATTTATGCTAAGGGAAAAATAATTATTCACCACAAATAACTGGGAACTACCCTTTTTTTTCAAGGAAGTGTGCTTTTCCAAGGGCATGCCAGCCTCTTGCTTCACTGATGGATCCATCTCTGCCATGAATTAATATGATCCTGTCTTATGAGGCTGAAGAGAAATTTCATATTAAAGAACAGTCCTGTTAAGAACTTCAGAGTAAAAGCTGTCCTTGTACACTGATGAAAGCACTTTTCCTACCTCTGTGCATGACATCTAATGGATTGCTGGTGGAAGGGAGTCCAGTGATGTGGCTATTACTGTCCCCTTGAGTCCAAGCCTTCAATATGAGGATCCAAAACGCCACTCCAGTATGGTCTCCTGCAGTCGTTGGCCACCAGACTGCTTAGGCTGTGAATGCAGGACTCACAGGAGTCTGTATGAGACATGAAAGAAGCTGCAAGCCCCACAGCTGAACCTACTACAGCTGAAAATTTCTCCGAAGCATCCTGTCTCCCCTTCTGCTCAGGACTGGGTCTCTCCTCAGCCTTCCTTCTGTGCAAGCTCTCCAACAATCAGCATCCCTGGGAATGAGATGCTTGGTGTTTCTTGAAAACTTGCACTCTGAATTACAAGTCTACGTATGGATGGAAAAGCTTATGTTTACACATTGGTGCTGGAGGAGGGGGTTATCTTATTATTAGGCTCCTTCCAGTCTTTCTATATATCTTTTGAATTTCAGTAAAAGACAAGATGCCTTATTTCAGAAAGAAATCTACTGAAGGTTTTAGATTAGTTTTGGTTTTGAAATAGTAGTATCTTTATTCTGATTTTCCATGCCCATTATAAAATTAAAAGGATCTTGGGACAGTTAGGAGGATAGTTGGATGCAGCAAATCTGTTTCCTTAATTTATTGATGAAGCTTGTAATTTATGCACTTTTGAGTTCCTGCTATTTTTCAACCAAGAATTTATTCTGGGCTGGGTTCAGTTACAAAATAGAAACTTCATGGAGTTTTGGATTAGGTCACCTGGAAACACTGTTTTCTTCTAGTGTTTGGGTTCTCTTTTTTCAAAGGCATCCTTTGGAAAAAAATTACATCTAGTTTTTTGTGCCTCTTATTGCATTGAAGGTGAAAATCATGACAACTGTCCTTCCTTATAATCAGCTGATGAATTGCAATTGAAAGCAAACAGTAGCTTGCGTTCACAGATAGCTAAGGCTTTGTTTTGCACTTAAACCTATCTTTTTGCCTAGCAAATGGAGGGGCAACAATAAGGACATGAGGCCTAAGATTAGATACAACCCCTGTAAACTGGTTCCTACCTCACTCTGCAAGTGACATGTATATATAATACCTTTAAAGTTAGAAAGGCAGCCTTTATTTCAGATTTTCTTGCGAGAGGCCAAACAGCCAAGAGATGTGTGGGAGAATGTCTACCTTACTCAGGGAGTCCTGAGCCAGCCAGATGCACTTTTCACAAATTTTTTAGCAAACTGTCTGGCCTGGGTTTGTCTTATACTCCACATCAGTGTTTTATTTATGAAAACTCTGTTTATTTTCTGCTCTAGAATAAAACCAAGAGAATATTGTGTGATTAAAGAAAAGATTTTTAAAAAACTTTTATTATTGTTGATGATAAGATTTAGCAAGGATTTAAATGATATAAAGGTAATATGTTTCGTAACATTAAATGTATTTAAAAATAATCGTTCCTTTTTTTGGTCCTTTTTTTTGCCTAATAATAACCAAGCTAAAAATTGTATATCATGCAAAATAGACTAATGTTCCTTATTTTGTTATAAGACTATTCTAAAACTGCAGCACGCTCTGTTCATTCCCCATCCTAGGAATTGTTTGTCTTTAACAGTGGTTGGAGCTTTACAGATGTTTCAGCAAAGACAAGGTGGGACATCTGCTTTTCTAAAATACTCCAGGGTGAATTTCAGCTAAGCTAGCATTGTGCAAATTTGAGAATGGATCTGAGGCTTCATCCAAGACTCCACCACCTTGCTTCTGGCCTTGGAAAGACTTATTCTTGTAACATGACATTCCTGGAAATTGGCTGTAGGGAGGTCTACGCAGCTGACGTACCAATTCTCCTGAGATTTCCCAGGCAGATTTAAAGCATCAAGAAACGTGTTCCAAACTTCTGGTTATTCAAATCGGATTGTTTGAGGCTTGCCCAATGCTAATTTTCAGCCTAGAGCACAAGTAGGAAAGAAATAAGAGGCTGATTGCACAAGATCTGATCACGTGAGTAGGTCTGGTTGAATGACATCAATCCGTCACCGGAATCCCTTATGTAAGTAAAGCTTGTAGAAACTCCAATTCCATATCTGCTGTTCCTGTTAAGAAATTAGAAGAGCTGAGAGCCAAAAGGTATTATTTAACCCAATGAATATTTATCTGACAACTCTCAGCCTTGCGTTAGCCTTAGCACGTGCATGGAAAAGCTGGCTCTTGCTTTTGGAAATGCATTCATACACATGTCAGCATGGCATCAGCTTAGGTAATTGGTGCCCTTGTTTATCTGGATCAGGATTTTAACACCATTGTTAACATGGTTTCTAGGAAGGTGTCACTTGCTAGAGCAGCCTTAAGTGACAAGATCCTTTGCCCACCCCATTGCGAAGCTGGAGTCCTAAACATGCCAGCAAAGCACTCCTACACTGCACGTTGTGCCACAAAGAGGAGACAAAGCCTTGCCAGTCAGTACCTTGCTTTTGCAAGAGCTGGTGGCAAGCCATAGCCTATGGCAGGATGTTTGGAAACCCACTAAAGGATGTTGATGTGGGTTTATGGTCATTTCTGCACTGGTCTGTGTGCTAAAGTGAACATTGTTAGCCTTAGTACTTTCAAGTAACACATTTTTAGGGAGAAAACTACGTAGAGTTTTGTCTGCTAATTTTCTTAATAACTACATGAATCTTGGAAACAAATGCAACCTTCCCCAAATCCCCACCTTGGAGTCCCATTAAGAATGTGAAATCGTGTCTGGAAATCAGGAAATTAAAAGACTAAAAAAAAAAAAAAAAAACAAACCCCAGTGCCTGAGATTTCTGCAGCAGGTGAAAAGGAGATTTACAGCTATTTCAGCTTCAACTCCTTTTGAAAATACTGACTCTAAATATGTATTCAATACCTGTGTGCAGAATGAATCTACGGTAGTGCACATAAACTGACGTCAGAGATTCTGGGCATGAATAGGTTCGAGTCTGGAGGTGGTGGTATTCTCCTGACCACAGCCATGTACCACTCATTGCTTCAGCAAGTCAGTAAACTGACAGCCTTGCTTCCTACCTTTTGCCAATCTCAAAAGCTATAGCTGACTTCAACATGGTACAAATATGTAGTTAGGATTTCCTTTGAAATTAATTTATTTAACAAAATTTCTTAAGATTTTATGATTATATGTATTTTTAAAAGAGAAGGCTATGGGGCAGAAAGAAAACTCAAATGGCTCCTGATATTTCAAATTTTGCAGTCTTGGAAAACAAGTGAAAAACATGTATTTTTTTTTTATTTGGTACCATCAACCTAGAGGACTCCTGAGTACACCTACTAATTGATGCATTTGGGAAACAGTTTCTTTGGCTTCTGGGGTAAACAGAATCTTGCCAAATCAATTTATTTGGCAATATGCTGCCCACATTTGTGGTTCCACTGATGGTTAATTTTCACTTAATTACCGCTGAACTGTTGGGCGAGAATTAACTAGATGTTGCTGTTTCTCCATTTAGGCAAAAGGCTTGTCAGTATTCACTGTTACTATGCAAAATCTGTTTCATATGAGATGGCTGCATATCAAAGTGACTGGTATCTTAAAAAATTACAATACCAGGACAGAAAGATGGTAGGTAGAAGATTTTTTTTTTTTAATTTTTATTTTTCATGACACATTTGATTGGTAAGTTCTTAAAAATAAGAATTGTTAGTTTAACCTTAAAAAAAAAATAGAAACAGGGTCATTTTTCAGGAAAGAAACCACAAAATTAAAGGTAAAAATCACTGACAGAATTAAAAATTAGCAAAGTGGCAAAACTGAAGCTGACATTTTTGCTGTCTTTAAACTGTCCTTCACTTTTTTGCACCCTTTATAGCTGGGACTCCTGCTAATTCTGTTCATCAGGTATGTGCACTGCTCTTTGAAATTACTTTATGGAAATAATGGAAGTAATTTTATTCTTTTATTTTCCGATTTTTATGTATTATGTGAAAAACTTAAAAAAGCAAATACCAGTCCTAAATATCAATTCCTTTGCTGATAAGGATTGCATTCATCATCCTGAAGAACTGAACTGCTTTCTCCCTTGATCCCATCTTTCAGTCTAGCATTTCAGACTTCTAGTGGCCTCTAGTGGTTCCTTCAAATTTGCCCACATCTTTCTTCAGTTATTTGTGTCACCAAAAAGCTGTGTAGCAGAGAGGTACTTTCACCCTGATCCTGCCAAAGCGTAGCCCATGTTTGAGTGAGCACAGTGTTGTCCAGCTGCTCTTAGTCTTTGTTACTAATTCAGTACAAAAGCGATGTGTGGTGTTGGACTGAGGTATAAATCTTGAGTAAGACATGGAGGGTTGGTAGAGCTCTTGTTCATTAGCGAGAGATAAATGCTAAAATAATGCACGGGATGCTCACAAAGAGGACAAAACGTGGGTCGTCTTGCTCCTAGAAGTTCCTCAAAACCCAATAAAGACAGAAAAAAGGCTTGTTGTTTGGTTTTGATTTTTTTTTGTTGTGTGGGTTTTTTTTTTTTGGTGTACTGTGGGATGCAGATAGTTGGGTGGTTTGGTTTTTTTCCCAAAGTTACAAATATTTTTAAAATATAAGGTGACTGTTCTGTATACACTGTATGCAATGACATTTTTAAGTCGTTGCTCGTGCAGTAGCATAAATCCCTCCCATTCTAGCTCAGATGTGCTAACGGTGTCAAGAAAGATTTAAACTCCCCAATGATTAGGGATAACGAAAGGGAAGGCAGGGTTTAAGTTGAAGGGAGATTAAACGGCCTGATAGGAAGGCAGGCAGCGCTGGAATCTTAATCAGAATTTGGGAAATGGTAGAGAAAATATTTATAGGAGGTGATGCTGAGCTGGCGGTGGAGGCAGAGCGACGGTTTGCTGCCACTTGCTTTCTCCTGGTAAAATGCCACCAAAAAAAAAAAAGGGGGAAAACGTTTCCACAAGCCTATATGGCATGGGAGGTATGTTGGTTTTGCCTACTTTTTCACAAATCTGTGCTCCTCTACGGCCTTGGATGCTCTCTAGCATTTCGCAAGTTTGCTCCCTAGCCCCTTTTAATGAAATTTTGTCTGTTTTTGAGGTAGGCGACATCTTGCTGGCGCTCTCCTGCGAGATGTGGAGACGGTTACCCTGAGGAGCAGGGCTCAGACGCGCTCTTGATCGTCTAAACTGGTAACGCTTGAACCTAACGGGGATTATTTTATTTTATTTTTAAACACGGTGTGTTACTTTTTGGGCGGAAAGTGGTGGGGTTTTTAACGGCTTACGCGTCTCCCGTTGGGCACTAGCGAAGTAGAC
>NW_010522827.1:0-20994 GCF_000687285.1 Phaethon lepturus
GTACTTGGCCTTGTTGAAGTTCATGAGTTTCCTGTGAAGGAACAGGCCAGTAGTTCACTGGAGTTACAACTGGAATTGGCATTCTTGATTCTTTGTCTTTAAATATGACAAAACGATGTCAGATATGCTTTATGGAGGGAATTGACAACTTCAGTGCCACCACAGTCAGTTTTGTGTTCAGTTTGTTTCCTATTTGTAGCCTGATATTAAGCAATTCAAAGCCCTGTCTTGGTAACAAAACAGATTGAGGGTGGTACAAAAAATATATTTTTTCACTATTAGAGTTGCAGAAACTGTGACGGGATCACTCTCTGTAGATATGAGGTCTCCTTGTCAGACATGCTAAAAACAACTTTCTTTCAGAGAACTGTGTATACCAAGGGATGGTAATATTCCGTTATTTTCATAAAATTTCCCTTTTTGACAACACTAATGTGAAAAATCAAATACAGCAAATCCAAAATCTGTTTTGTTATACTGTGCAGATGTTCTCAAAATGTGAATTTATCATCTATTCACAAAAGGTGAAAAGAGTTTCTCTGTCACAGTGGGAGTTTCTTGGGTGTTTGTATGTTCTCTCGTGTCTCTCATTATGAATTCCTTTTCCCATGATAAACAGATTAGATAGCTAAACTAAGTTTTGTTTGGTTTTTTTTTTTTTTATTATTTAACAAATCATGAAAGTGAAACGGGTCCTAGATAGATGGATTCTTGAATGTCTTTTGAAAGGCACTTTGAGGGGGGGTGTTTTTAAAAAATATTATTAGGGTGCAATTTTACAAGCACTTACATGCATGTCTGGCTTAAAACATTTAATAGATGCAGTTAAGTCGGTAGGACTACTTGTGGGCCCTGAATTAGACATGAGGTTATTTTTGTCCAGAGGACCATGGATTTGGTGATTGTCACCAGTGACTGTGTAATCTTTTTTGTCATCTCTTTTATATGCAAGATACTTGCCGTACCCACTTAATTTTAATCTTTCTTCTCATCTTAGAGCAAAGTGGAGCCATTTAAATTGAGACTAACCAATGAAGTCTGTTTCCTAATAAAAATATGTTTTGTTTAAATGGATTCTTGATATCTTAGACTTAATGTTTGAATGTGTGTTCTGTTACTATGTAGTTCTGTGAGCTTAGTCATTACTGCTTTAAAGCCAAACCATTTACCTTATGAAAAATTTAGGAGTACATTCAGTGATTTAGTAATACATTCAACTAATTTCCATGGAATACCGCACCTTCTTTCTCAGGTATTTCATTGTATTTTTGGAGTGAATTTTGTATGTCTTATGGAGAAATAATTGGAGGAAGAGGAAAGGGCAGACATCCTGGGCCCAGTGATGATTTTATTTTATTTTTTCAAACTCCAGATGTTGTGTTCTGTTGCTAGAATATACCAGTGAAACTTGAATTGGAGTGTGAATGGAATATTTGCAACTGTGCCATTGTGATGAAAAGCATAGAATTAAAAATACTGGTTTATCACATCCTTAAGAACAGGTTGATAGAACCTTTTTATTAATTTTCTTAAAGGGTTGTATTTTAAAGAAATTCAGCATTTTCCATGGTACTGTGAGCTTCCATTTGAGATCCTTGGTAGGAACTACAGCATCTCTTGTTATGCATATATGTATGTGTACTTGGAAGTTAATATTTCTTCATATTACTGAAAGCGAATTTTGGCCAGAGATTTGTTTCATGTGCATGACTGGAGCAGTAACAGAAATGTGTTACTCTTCATATCCCCTATGGTTATGTAAGTAATGGTTTATTTTCTGTGTTATTCATCCACTTCGACAAATATGACTGTGAAACACTGGAAATAATAATAAAAAATACTTTTCAGTGTTTTTAGTGAGGAAATACATCCATTACCTGTCTTTTCTTTCGTTTGAGCTTTTTAGTAAGTTCAGTCAGGTGATACTGGCTGACGTGTTCTGTCCTGTTCATGTCATTTTGCCAAGCGTTTAGTGAAAATTACTTCAATTTTTTTATGTAGTTTGCTCATCTTAGTGAGAGCTGCGCTGCCTTTATTAATCTAGTCTTTGAAAAGCAATTTCAACCCAAACTGTTAAATAATAACCAGCTATTACCTCTTTTTCTCCCCTCCTCTCCGTATGTACACAGGCCATCTTTAAAGAATAAGTATATTTTAAAATTTTGAGATTAATTATAGTATTTCATAACTGCTTAATTTATAAGTAATTGTGGTAACCGCTAACCTCTTTATTGTATGTAGGAGAAACTTTCTGCAAGAAACTTTGAATGGGGCTGGCTGTTCTCGGAACTCCTGCAAGCTCTCTTTGTTTTTAGAGCCTGGGGAAGGTTGGACAGGGCTTTGAGCAGCCTGCTGTTAGTGGAAGGTGTCCCTGCCCATGGCAGGGGAGTTGGAACTAGACAATCTTTAAGGTCCCTTCCAACCCAAACCATTCTGTGAGTCTATGAATTATATTCCTTTTCCGTAAGCTTTTATGCTGGCTTCCTCAGCTGTGATATTTGGAGACAAATCTTGTAGCAAATAAGCAACATCTGACTAGGAAATGCACTTTGCACTGGAGAGGTTGTTTAGCTTTTCTGTGATTCTTAATTTATGTGGAATTTCATTCCCTAGTTTTGGACCAGTCCCTCAAAAGCTCAGGCTTCTAGAAAGAGATGATAAAACTCATCTTTATTGTAGAAAGCCTGTTTGTTCCAGGAACATAATTATAGACCAGGATCTTCAGGTGGGAGATTTCACTGATGTCTTGATACTGTAAGGTGCAGTTCCTGAACACAGTGTTCTCCATGAGTGCTACAATCAGCTTTCAAAGTCTAAATCAACTACAGGAGCCAAAGACAAGTATGTTGAGACAGCTAGTCTGGCTGTGGAGGAATACTGCAGTGTTGGGTATAGCAGAACTAGGCTCCAGAACTCTTCATGTCTGTAAAATTGTATGGCAGTACTCCAGCCAAGATTTAAGGTCAGTGAATAACTAAAGCTTATCTGCAGAATGGAAGATAGGAAGTTGAGGAGGAAAAGTGTCCTTCGGCTTTTTGCAGGGTTTGTGGTTTTTTTTTTTGAGGAGTAGGGAGGGAAGAGATTTTCAAGTTGACAGTGCAGACACAGAAAACTCAGGATAAACATTCTTTCAAACTACTTAATAGAAGTCCAGACAACACTTTTATGAGAGAGCTCATGACCATTGTCTTAAATAGAATGATAAAGAAAAACTATTTGAAGAGATGAAGTGATGTCACTGTTTATCTATAGAGGGTGGATCAGTTTAAAATAAAATTATTTAAATTACAATACTTTGTGATTAATATTTCCCCAAAATATATGCTTTTTGTTATAGCTGGGTTTGTTAATTTGCCGCAGAATGTGACCCTTGTGCAGTATGTAAATATGACTTTCTTATGAATCATCTTTCTCTTTTTCACTCTGTCTAAATTTCCTGCTCTATTTCCTAAGCAAAAGAAGATACTATATTAATGTTTGAACAGTTTTATATTTAATTATATATTAGGTATTTTGACAAAAGAACTTTTTTTTTTTGCTTGTAAGGAAGTAAAGGATGAACTTACTGGATGACTCTTCAAAATATATAGGGAGTGTTTTGTTCTTGAGCCATCTATCTCTCTGCTTGGATGTGATCCATAACTCAGCAAAATGCAAAACATCTTCCATAGATGAACTAATAGCTATTGATACTATGCTTAGCATATTTTTCTTAGAGTTATGAAAATATTTTCTGTGCTTAAATAGACTGATTAGTATGACCAGAAACAGTCAGATTTGATACATCTTCATTTCAATTGAAGTTGTTTCTTTTATTCTACCAATACAAGTTCTTTACAGTTCTGGTGTGTTTGTGTGGGTTGTTTTTTCCTCCCCGTTTTTCAGGTTTGAATGAAGCGACGTTTTCTGAGGACTAATTCCCTGTGCATCTAACTGATCTGTCTTGGTTGCTATAGCCTTTCTGCTGCCTTTCCACTGATTATTTTACTTATCCAACTCTGCAGTGAGCAGGTTTAAGGAGCTAAATGGCCAAAAATGAAAACAGCAAAAGACTGTCTGGTTCACTCCCTAAACTGGCTTGCTCAGGATGAGAAAGGCATCGTTGCTAAGTCAAAGGAGGGGTGGGGATTTTTGTTTAAGGGACGGGGAGACTGGTTTAGACTGTCCTGGAACTTCATCCTCAGACCTTGAATAGTTCATTGCTATATGCAAACATAATGCTGCTTGACTGGTTAATCTGCAGCCCTGAAAATTACTGTGGGTTGCTCTAATTGATTTACTCATTGTTAGATGCCTTCAACATACACAGCTTTGGAAGCAAATGGTAATGTTAACCTGCTTTCGAAGTTCGTTTTGCGAAGAGTCAGGTGGAGTAAGTGCTTGAGACATCTGTCTTAACTGCTGTGGATATCACATTTCACTTAACTATAGCATAGGCTTGAGCTTCCGATTCCTCTGCAATTTTTATCCAAATGCTTCTTGATAGCATCAACAATGTAATGGCTGTTTTCTACAGTTTGGGGAAAATGGAAAGAAGTAAGCTTCAAAAGGTTCTTTTTACATTTGTCCTTGATACAGCATGTATATCAGAATGCCATATAATGATAATTACTTTATATGAAAATGATTAGAATTGGTCAGTCTTAATGAAAAGTACAAGCTGTTCACTAAATTCTATCTCAGAACTCCTCCCAAAGAACTACTTTTGATTGTTTTTCTTCAGTGAATTAAAACAAAGAAATTACCAACATATTTTACAACTTCAGCATTTTCGCATTTGTTATTTATGGAAGTCTTTCAGGCTCTATAAAAGATGTAACAAATAACTACTTCATTATGTATTTGAAGAGTCAGGTTCACTTACTACAACTTCTAGGATTTTTCTTGTTTTACTTTTAACACAATCCTATTTAAATGATTTTAATGGACTATGATATATTTAGACATAAGTTGCAAATTTATTAACTTTGTTTTTTAAAACTTGCATTTTTAAAATAACTTAAACATTCTGTATAGCTCATGTGTGCAATATCTGTTATGATTTGTTTGTATAAGCCAGATATTTTGAGATGTTGAGACCTGGAGGTAGGTGATGTAGGAGGGATAGAGTGCATACATTTTATTTCTGAATCTTCTAGGTGCATTATTGCTGATGGGAGACTGACATTTTAGGAGAGGAATTTATGAGGGGAGGGATTATATCAATGTTCTCATTTACGTAACCTTTTTAATGAAATGGCCCTATCTGGTTAAAGAGGTGAAATGATATCACACAGCTAAAACATAGAGATGGTTGTAGGAAAAAATGACATGACAACCAGGACTCTGTAGATAAGATGACTCTAAAAAGCTGTAAGTGTCCTGTCTGAGTAAAACATTGCAACTCTAAAGAAGATGTATGACCATGGTCAAACATTTAATATTAAGATCACTTAATGACAAATTATGGAAATAATGCAATATCAGTTTTGAGAGAATGAAATCTTGTTTGGGAATCAAGCAAGAAAAGGAACCCCATGAAGAAAAAAACAGGAGACGAGAGGAACGCAGGAGCATGGTGTTGTTAAATAACTACTTCTGACATCGTATTACTGATACAGTTAAAGCACCACTTTTTAAAGAGCCTAAAGGTTCTGCTGACTTCAGTAGAAATAAAGTGAATCTTGACTGCCGTGCCTTGCTGCAGCACAAAGTAGTAAGAAACTTTTAGCTTTTCCTCTTTACTTCTGTAGCATGAAAAGGTGGTGCAGCTTGGTTTGCAAGTGGAAGTTATGAAAGCGCTTACCTCATTTTCATGCCTGCTGCACAGAATAGCTTGACTTTGTAGGGACTGTACTTCATGTTCCTCTGAGTCGCCCAGAAAATAACAGCATAAATTTCCATCGATCTTCATGCTTCTATCTTTCTTTAAAATGTGCATTCACTCCATTTCTCTCCAGGGAGGGACCTAGATCTTTTAGTGGAACATGAGGTGCCAGCGGGAAGGTTATGCAGCTGGGAGGCGGCTGTATCATAGGGCTTTCAGAGGGGTTGTTGAAGGTCTCTGAATGCTTCCTCGTTTTTGACTTGGTGAGAAAATTTCAAAGGAGGGAGTTGGTTTACTAAGATCGTGGCTAGTTGGAAGAATATGCTTAATTACATAAATTGTGTGGTCAGTCAGAAAGTGAGTTTGCATAGAGCGTTGTGATTTACATTGTCACAGCTACATTGAGTGTAGCTTTACTTTTTTCTGTTGCAAATGTCAGTTTAACAAATGTATGATACCACACTTTGAGTTTTAAGCTTGACATATGCAGAGTTTGGATAAATTACATGTCACTGCAATATTGTTAAAAATTCCTCTTTTCATGCAAATGTTCACGCAGTAGCTCATGCAGATAGCTATGTGATGTAGCACCTTCTTAAATTTGAGGCAGATCAGGAAATTAAATAATTTTGCCACCTAATCATGCATTTACTAGAGGATAGTATTTGAGCAGCTATTCATAGGGGTGGACAGGTGCCCTATTCTGCCTTTGTTCAACTACTTCCTGTAGTGAGTGGAAGATATTTTTAAATTGAAGCAAAGTATGATTACAATTTCCTAAACATTTTAAAAGATGAAAATGTCATACTGTTAACTTTGAACATACAGTCTTAATTGCAGCAGCTGAGTGTTTAGAAATTAATATATAGCAAAGCGTGGTTGCAGGTTTCCATGTATATTATAAAGCAAGATTGGATTGCAAATTTCTAGGTAGCTGTAGAACTTGGGAGACTTGTGAAAATGTCTTCTCAGTATGATTTCTACTTACTTATTGTTAATTTTCCCATAGTAGATTTTTTCTAACAATTTTTTTAAACACAAAGAAATCTAAAGTTGTGCTAATAAGAGGTTTCATGTCTAAAATACTTCCCCCTGACAGATCTTTATTAGCATTCTTTCAATTCAGTAGCACAACTGTAGAAGTAGAACTGATATGCAAGACAGCACATCCTAGCAAACAACTCTGAGTTCTGGTAAACTGCATTTTGGTAAAGATGGGTAACATTTTGAGTAGATGTCTAGTCTATTCAACTAGAATAGGATTCCTTGTCAGAAATAAGGATAAGCTTATGTTCTGAGGGCAGCATTGGCTTTCATGCGTAGTTTGAATTCTCCTAATTAAGTTCTTATGTGCTAAGTTCTCTTAGTTTTGAAAATGCTTGTCTGTGGGTTTGCGGATTTTTTTTTTTCCCTTCCCCTTTGCAGTTTTCAGACAGGCAGACGTTGCCATGAGGTAGAGGGGAAAGGTGTTGCCAGGTAGCTGGTAAATACTGTCAGGGAAACAGCTCTGAAGACTTCTTGGCACAGGGGCGGGAATTCTGGTTCTTACTCCTGAATGCCTAAAGGGACTATATAAAGCCTGCGCTCCTGACCGCACCTGTAAGTGTGGAGGAGCGGGACCAGAGCGGCTGTGCCCTGGCCGCGGCCACGATTCCTGCTCCGCTCTCAGCCGCACAGCCCCGGCTGGCTGTGGGGAACAGGGTGCTGCTTCCCGGCTGCTGCTGCCGTGAGATACCCTTCTGCACAGCCTCAGCTGGCGGTCACGGGAATGGCTGTCGGCTTTGCTAAGAGTGCTTGATAAAGGTAAAGCGACAGATCCCTTTTAAGGGGGTTGTGTTTGGATATAGTATATTTTGCATATTTGTTTCAAGTCGTTTGAGTTTTTTAAAGCCAAATAACAAGCTGTGAAACCTAAATCAGCAGATGAATTATGGTAAGAGGGTCAAGTTTCATGCACAGTCCTGAAAGATGGTGGTCCATGAAGATTTTTCCAAAGTTTAAAATAAGTTACAGGTTTTATTAATTTGAAAAATACTTCATAAAAAGATACTGTGCTTTCTTGATTTATTTCAAGTACTCTGGCTATATACAGCACTTAGTACTTTTAACAAATGTATTTATACAACTATAGATAAGGGACACTTGAAATAAGCACAAGGTTTCTAAGTGTTGAGTAACCCTTGAACTGTAGAAACTCCTGCCAAAGTGGGAGTAAGCAGGTGATATAACAGAAAATGATGCTACTAAGCTGCTCTAGTTGCTTTCATTGCTCAGGTAGATGTTTTCTCACTAATGATTGATACTGGTAAACATTTGCTTATTTTAATTTACGGCACCTCACAAACTTACCTTTGGTCTTGACACCATTTGTGTCTCATTCACAGTGTACATTCTCCTGCTGTTTTTGGCTAATAAAGGGGTGGAAATGAGCATTTTTGTTAAACTGATCCTATTTCCCAACGAAGGAATTTAGTTGCTTACCTGGGTGTTGAGGTTGCAGCGTGGATGAGATACGAGCTGTGACACTGGTAGAGTGAAAATTAGTAAAAGGGAGGAGAAAGGAAGTGCATCGGTAATCTGTGTGGTTGGGCACCTACTCCAGGCAGAAGTCTCCGTCCAGAAGTCTGCCTGCGTTTCAAGTTACAATGGGAAGTGCAAGTAACAGCTGTTGAGATCATCCACCTTTTCAGTCGCAATGCAGTGATAAGGCTGGACTCTGGGCGTGATCTTCGCTGCTGGTATTTCTCTGAAACATAGTTGTTGGCGTAAAGTACAGCTGTACAGTCTGCACAGGGCTGAGTCACTGCTTTGGGTATTTTCACTGGGGAAGACTTCATTGGCTTGTTGTAAAGTACCTTTCTCTGGGAAATCAGGGCTTGGAAGAAGATAGGGCTCTTAAAATTTGGGTTTCTTTTAATTGACCTGTACCCTATGCAGCCTGTGCTGTCTACCTGAAAGGCATCCCATTTGTCTGTGCTCTCATATCTGAGGTGCTGCCATCCCCACTCTTGCTTTGTGAGCTTACTGGATTGATTACCATAGAATCATTTAAGTTGGAAAAGACCCTTGAGATCATCGAGTCCAACTGTTAACCTAACATTACAAACCAACAAACTTCCATTTCCAGATTATTTATCCCCACATTATTCCCATGGGTATAATGTGGGTGATCCTGGAAACCACGTACAAATAACGAATCATATACTGTGTGATATACATGTGCTGGTGAGTGACCTGGAAGAAATCTATCTCATTGGCTCAACAAGCAACTTTAAGGCACATGTATTTTTCCCTAGTTGAAACTGGAAAGGACTCAGATAAGAGCTCATAAAATCCGATTGTCAATTTATGATGCGTTATTGGTGTTCTATTTTTTATACCTGCAAAAAAATTACATGGTTCTTTTACTAAAGAAATTTATGAACAAAAATTGTAAATAATTTTAGAAGTAGTTCTAGAGTTCTAACACTAGTTTGCATTAATAGTACTTTAAGATTTTATGGGGAAGCTCACTTTGGAAATAAGCAGCTTCAGTTTCTGCCACAGTATGTATGGTTTAATGATAGTTAGGAAGTTAAATTTCCATTTAATTTATTTGCTTACTTTTTAAAAAATATCTAATTACAATTTGTCATATAGTTTAATACCTAATGGGATTTAAAGTCAATGCAGAAACATCGGTTTATAATTTGAATTAAACAATTCAGACTGAAAAGGCTGTAACAATTTTATCTGGTCCTCTCCTTCTTTTGCCCAAGTCTAAGTGATAACAATATTTAGAATTCCTTTCAAAATGTCTTTGGAATGATCTTTGGTATTTCCCTGTGTAATCCTTTTCTATCCTTTCATCTTTTTAACTATTAACCCCCTTTCTTGTCTGCATCATGTCTGTTAAAACTCTGGCCTGTTTTTTCTGAACATTTTACTATAAACCTGGATTTTCAGTACCGCGATTTACTGTAGAAACCTGTGTGTGGATTTTCATTTTTCCAAATCCTGTGCATGAACAAATGGGATCTAGTTTTCAAGCCAAACTTCCATCAATATTTGTGATGATTAATGTTTCGGGTCTTAAATATCTCACAATTCGATGACTGATGTATTTCTTAGCCTCTTTTTCGCCTATCCTTTGGAGAAGGGGTTTTACATTGCTGCTATTAGGTAAATAAAGTTATACATACTTTTCAAACAGGCACTCCATGGTCAGTTCATTATTCAGATTTTTTAAGTTGCTGTAGGATGAGACAAAATGGCAGGGATTAGCTGCACATTAGTGAAGTTTCTCAAATAGTTGTTGTGGTGAAAACAACAACTGTATTTCAGTGTTTCTGAAAAGTATGCTTAAACATGGGTGATTTGAGCACATAATGAAATTTGATCTATGCTTTCGAAGAAAGAACTGAAGTTATATTTTCAGATAAATGAATCAGCATAAAGGATTACTGCTTCTAGGAGTTCTATTTTGGTATCTAACTAAAGTATTTCCACTGAGAGTGATGGCATTCTGAGTGAAGACATGGCTTAAATATAGAATTGCATAGTGTGTACTCAGGGTGATACCAAAATTTAGAAATAAGTGTTAGAAAGTAAGCTGCATTGTGGGTTATTGCACCTTTGTTTTAAGTGATTAAAATCAACACACTAAATTTTTATAATACTGGGTTTGTGCTTTAGTACTGAAATGATGGTCTTGAAGGTCCTTTCCAACCTAGTGATTCTGTTTGCTTGTGAGGTGAAAGTAAAAAGTCCTCTGTATCGAGCACCTGCATATCTTCATCTTCCTGATTTGTGTACAGGAAGTTAGGGACCAGGAATTCTCTTAAAGAGCAGAAGAAGATCAAGATGCATGCCAACTTCAAAATGTAGTGGTTTTGGATGGGATTTTTTCTTGAGAGCTTGAAAATTTGTATGTCCGTCTGAAAATCTCATTACAGGTCTTATGGCTGAAAGGATGAATGTGCGTATATACAGCAAATCTTAATTTTACTTAATCCATAACAAACAGAAGAGTGAGTGTGCAGTAGCTCAGGAACATCTTCATTATGTGAAGAAAATGTATTTACTCCAGTACTTCTAATGTCAGAACAAATAGACAACACTGCTTGTGTTAGTAGAGATAAGACTTACTTTGAACTGGATTTGAAGGTAGTAATTTCCTATGTTGGTAAAATTGTGCAACTAAAGCTAAATTGAAAATTGAGATAGTCATTCTGTCTTAAAAAATAAAACATTGGAGTTCTCTTAAAGATAAAGCTTATATTTAAATATTGCTACAACTTGCAACTATTTTCACTCTTAGCAGTAAAAGACTAAGGAACTGCATTATGATTTTGAGTCTCTTCTAAAAAGACTACAGTTTCCTTTGCTAATTTGATGTGATTCCTTTTCAGAAATGCAAACAAAAAAATCTTGCATACATAAGCACACCCAGCTGTTTGATTTGCACCTACAGCTGGAACACTTGGGAAGAAGAATGTTTTGGGAACTCGTTATGCAAATGCCAGACCAAGTGTCCCACTTTATTTCAGAGTTACTGTCTAGAGTATTACCACAACAAATAGCCTTTTTTAACTAGAATGAGGTTTAACCAGCTGTAAAATTGATAATCAGTCATGGTATTTCAGAAACTGCAGTGTGAGTGGTTTTTGCATTGTCTATGCAGTAATGAAAATGAAGTTCCTAGAACATTGAATGTACCTGAAATGTTGTTTTTAAACTACCAAAGAGAAATTTTATACACTTAGTTCCATTGGTTTTGCTTTCACTAAACAAGAGATGAAGTTGGGTCTGGGAAACAGGATACAAAGCAGTATTGCACAGCCACCCGTTCCATACTGGAAGGATGATCATGATGTGGAAGGGGTAGAGAAGCAAGGGTGGGCACTCAACCTTTATTCTATTATATCCTACATTTTGAAAATTTTCCTCTTAATATAGCTGTATGTGTATGTAGTTGTAATGCCACTCACAAGATTTACAAGTTAGCTTAAAATAGATGCAGTATGGCTTTAAAAAAGTCACTAAATGGTAAATAGTTTTCTTGTTCTGTGTATTTCTAAGAGTAGAAAAATTGTTTTATTCCACAGAGGACTGATACTAAGTCCTTTCAAATGTTTTCGCAAGCTAATAGCCTGTTTTATAGTAGTGGCGCTTGATTTGACTGTTGCAGAGCTGGCATTTGAACCCAGCCTCCATTTTCTAACGTTTGAGGTAAGAGACAATGTACTGCTGGTTTCAGAATGGTTTCTCTTAGTCTCTGGGGTTGAAACTCTTCTCTTTTTCCTCGTTTATTTTTGAGTTTGACACCTGATGTCCCCTTTTGTCCAGAGCGTGTAATACTGAGTCTGAAAGAAAGTCTCAGTCTTATTTCCTTGTAATTACTTGTAGGGATTGAAGCAGCTTGTATAGGAATAAAAAAACAGTTGCCCAAAGTAATAACATGCAAGTGGATCACTAGACTGAATCAGGAGTTTTTCTAGCCTAATTACCCTGTTTCCAGCAATAGCCAGTAGCTCAGAAGTGCCTGGGACAGAGTGCAGGAGAAGGACTCTTCCTATTCCATTACATTCGCTCAGCCTGTGGAGACGAGGCAGATGTGGTGTTTTTCTGTCTCTGGCTCTTGACAGCTTTATCCTGCTGGCATCGGATAGCCTTCAGCCCAGTGTAAACTTCTTTGCAGCAGAAACATCCCATGGCAATAAATTCTAACAATTCTATGATGTTAAAAAAACCCTTCCTTCTGTTTACAGCCTCTTGCATGCTAGCTTCATTTGCCTTCCATCTTCCTATTAATGCGCATCCAGCTGGCCAGTGGGTCTGAGTCACCACGTACGTTGGAGACCAGGCTCCAGTTGATTGCCTGTGATACTGTCTGATGTTCTCTCTGCTTATTTCAGTTTGTGCTTATCTATCAGGCATCTCTTATCTTAGATTTGATTGCAGTGCAAAACAAAACAAACTCATGATCTTCCACAGAGAGGCCCCGGTCTGTGATCGATGACACTGTGATAATATAATTCACGATGAAATACTGTTTCACAAAATATCCTGTCAGCTCTTCTGACAGCAGTGTCTAGCCAAATAATCTGTGGTATTTCTAGAGATTTACATGGCACCCTGTCAGTAATTGAGCTCTGGTTGAAACTATTTTCAGAACTGAATAAAAATACCCATCATAGTATAATTTAGGATGCAAGGGACCTGTGGAGGTCTTCTGGTCCAAGCCAATGCCATGCTCTTAAGCAGGTTCAATTAGATGATGTTTAAGAATTAGGTCTTGAAAATATCCAAATGCGGAGATACCACATCCTCGCTGGGCAACCTGTTCCAACATTTGACCATGGTGTAAAACATATTTGCCTGTAACCAGATTTCCCAAGTGGCAATTTGTGTCTGTTGCCTCTTGTCATACCCCTCTGCCACAGGGCCTGCTGCTGACTCGGGGACAGCTTCTTGTCCACCAGGACCCTGAGATCCTTTTCTTCAAAGCCACTGTCTAGCCAGCAAGTGCCAGCCTCTCCTGGTGTGTGGTGGTATTCCATCCCACCTGCAGGAGTCTGCATGTGTCTTTGAACTGCATGAGGCTCCCGTCAGCCCATTTTCCCAGCCTTTTCAGGGCCCTCTGAATAGCAACTCTGCCCTCCAGCATTGTCAGCCACTGCTCCTGGTTAAGTTGCTGAAGGTACACTGTGTCCTAGCTTTTGGGTCATTAGTAAATTCTTAAACAGTATTGGTCCCAGTGTCAGTCCCTGGGGAATGCCAGTGGTCACCACTTGCCAAGTTGGACTTGATACTACTGATGATGATAATTCTTTCAGCCTGATGATCCAGCCAGCTTTCCATCCAACTGATCACTCACATACCCAATTGGCCTGTAAGATTACTATAGGCATCCATGTTGAATACCTTGCTGAAGTCCGGGTAAACAACATGTACTGCTTACTCCTTGGGCACTAGAACAGTCATCTCATTATAGAAGGCAGTCAGGTTGATTAGGCACAATTTACTTGTGGTCAGTTTATTGAGTTATCTTTTTCTTCATTTATTTGGAAATGGTGTCCAGGGACCTGAAGTTAACTGGAATTCTGGTCTGCTGTGCTGCAGATCCTCCTTGGTGCCCTTGCTGTAGATGCGCAGGACACTTGCCTCTTTTTCCAGTTAACAGGAACCTTCTTCCCCTCTTGCTGTGACCTTTCAGAGGTGGTAGAGACCAGCCTGGTAACGGTTTTCACTGTATCCTTCACCCTCCTCAGATGGGTCCTGTCAGGGTCCCTGGAGTGGAGCTGTGTGTGTCTCAGGGGACAGCAGCAAAAAAGGCAGTGAGTGCCCGTCTTCCATCTCTAGGTCTCCTGTCCCACCGAGAAAGTGTGCCCACATTTACTTTCTTTTGCTAACGATTTATTCATAGGAGCCTTCCTTCTTGCCCTTCATACCCTTTTGTTGCCAGGATCTGAACCTGTCTTTGTGCGAGGGCATACATGTACGTGTGTATATTCTGGTTTTCTAGGGGCAGTGTAATTCTAAATGCTTCCCAGTTTAACAGAAACAGTTTTAATCACAGTCATTCAGATATTTAGCTGCTCTTTTATGTTTGACACAGGATGTTTTACAATAACTGAAGTGACATAATATGCTTATTTTATTATGGTCTTGTATGGCATTTGAATGTCTCAAAAACACTGATAAGGTGAAGTTTTTTCCCCACTAAAGCAAAACTGAGGTGCTGTGTTTTAACACAAAATATTTATTCATGATGTTTGTCTGTTCAAGCTGCAATAGTTTGGAGTTTTTTCTTGGTTGCTTAGTACTATGTAACTTTTAGCTTATTTTTAAATACAGCTCCCTGTGATACAACTTGCAATTAGCATTAAAACTTCTGCAAATTGATTCATAAAGCAGAGAGTCTAACAACACCCACTGACTAGAAGTTATGGCTAGATAAACAGATCAGAAGTCAAGAGCTGTTATTTTCCCCAGTTGGTGGTCAAGTGTGGTAGAAATTTTAAATTTGGTAAGGAATTATTCTGCTAGCAACTTCTAAAACAAAGTTCTGCACTTACCTTGATGTCTTTTAAACTTTAAGTGGAATTTAATGACTAAACAAGTAACCATTCTTCCACGACTAAATTAGTTTATTGATGTAGTAGTTGACAAATCCTTCAGAAGAAATTTTCTGCTCTCTTTTGTGGCCCTTTGCATCACCTCCTCCTCTAAGAAAAGAGGCCAAAGATCTTAACAAAGCCTACCCACAACTTTGGGGAGCAGTTGTTTAAAACATGAAAGTCGTGATTGATCTTGTAGGTGAAACAGCTAATTAATAGATTTGTCCACAGAACAAACTTGTTGCTTCGGGAGTTGAAAAACGAGTAATTACAGCAGCAGCAGCAGATTACAGTAGACCCTTGCTTCCTCGGGCTTTCTGAAGTCTGTCAAAATCTGCAGAGAGGATTTGACAGAGTCTGTCAGCCACACTTCTTTGCTACTGCTTTACTTCATACTTTTTTATGATAAAGAAAGTCCTTATTTAAGGACTAACTTTATCTCCTGCTAGACCAGAAGTTTTTGGACCTGTTGGTATAAAAACTGATTTTAATGGTGCTGACCTGCTCAAGTCAAAGGTAATTGTAACATCACAGAATAATTCAGCTTTGAAGACCTCAGGAGGTCATCTAGGTTCAACCCCTGCTCAAGCAGCTGCTTTATGTCTGTCCCAAGAGTGAATCCGGTCTCTTTTGTACAGTTACATGGGTCTGATAGTGGTGGAGGGTTGTTTTTTCCCCTATATTTTTTTCTTTTTTGGCAGGTATTTCAGGAATAGGAAGTTTCTCCAAATTATTTCAGATGACAAAGACAATCTTGTTCTTTTTGTTCCAGAGAAAAACATGGGAGATCAAACACTTCTAGTTGGCCTTGTCAGGAAATACAACATGTTCCTTTTCAGTCCTAGAGGCTAGTGACCTCTTAAATACTTTTTTATTATTGAAGATGGTGAGAAAACTTCAATTCTTTGATAATATATCATCATCATGGACTTTACTTATGATGGAATTATTACTCTAGTCAATGCCTAGAAGCATATGTATTGAGTTTCAACAGAAATAATCTAGAAAAGTTCCTGTTCTGCTTTAAAACCTAGAATGTTGCATTAGTAGTCCTGACACAGGAATTGGAATTGAAATGTTATTTCTGTTATTTTACATATTGAAACATTTTAAAATATTTACGTATCTTAACATATTCACATGTAGGCTTATTTTATGGGAAAATACATTACCTGTTTGAGAGACAAAATTAATAGTGAATTTGACTGCACTCGGGTCATCAGTGAAGTTGGATTCTAGGGTGCCTGTTGGACTGTGGAACAGGGTATCGCAGTGTGTTCCTTTGAAACTCCAAATGGATGTAATGTTATGTATGAAATGGGAGCTATTCTATGGGAACACACTGTTCTACTAAAAAAAAAATCCTAAAAAGCATCTCTTCAAACAGATTGCATAAAAACTTTTTTTTTCCAAGTTGTGTGCCCTTTTTTGTCAATAGCAGAGAAGATCTGTATTAACTAAGATTGTGAACAGGTATAACTACTTTCAAGAATGTCAGTTAGACTAAAAAGTAACGCGCTCATATTTCAAGAAAATACTGTGTACTTTACTAATTAAATAAATTTAAATGATTGTAAATAATTTTCTTTATTGTCAAATCCATTTCTGTGAGAAAGCCATTTTTTAGGGCTGCTTAGCTTTTTTAAAAAAATTACAAATAATCTCCTTACCAATCAATAACGCATATATATTATCACAAAAATAAAAACTTGTTTTCCTGATGATGATACTCTTGCCCCATTTATTTTAGATAATGGTGATTGGTATAAGTTGATATATATACACTTACTGAAATTCTGTTCATTTTCTTTCAGTGTCACTAGGTAGCTATCATGCAAAGATAATACTAAAAAGTCTTTTGACTCATCATTATTTAAAATTAATTTTTACCCCTTTTGGTTTTTTTTTTTCCATGTCTGTTTAATCTTTCCTGTTGTCTCTTACCTGCAAACTTCCTTTTTTCCGGCAATCATTTTTACAACTATTGACTTTTCCAGAAGTTGTCCACAAAACATGTTCATGTGTTAATATGTGAACAGCAGCTAAATGATCGCACTCTCTCTGTTTTGACTATTTCTGTTTGATTTGAATTGTTTCTCCCCTGGAGTAGAAACTGCCTTTTTCTGCTAGCAAATGGATCAGCACATCCTGATACCTGATGAACTGGTCTTGATATTTTGACCTTAAAAAAAAAAAAAATATCCATCTGTGGATTACTGAATAAGTAATTCTGCGTTTCTCCATATTGCATCCCAATTCTGTACTCCTAAGTTAGATGTGTTTTTGATTGCTTCGGTTTTGTTCATCGCTTTAACTGGAAATCTGGGCTCGTGGAATTATGGTGGAGTACAGCACTTGTATTTTAAGAAATACGTGGTGCAGCTGATCAGAATATGCTGCTGACATTGAATTTGAAGTTAGGCAGGAGATAACGTGATAGGCAGGCTAGTATTTATAATGTTAGAAATGATCTGAAGAGTGATTTTAAACAGTTGCTGATATTTTTAGTACAGGGAAATTTTGTAATCATTTGCTCTAAATCAGTGATGAGTCCTTTTCTTACTTCTAGTCAATCATGCTTTTAGGGGAGGAGGGCAGTAGATGGTTTCTTGATTTTTCCTTGTAAGCCTTGTTGTTTGCAGTTCCAGCTACTGTAAAACAGATTGTTGTAATTTTTGTTATTTACTCTAGTAAGTATCCTTTTTTTAGTTATTAGATTGTGTTCTTGCATATTATTTATCCAAGACTGCTAAATAAATTAGGAAAAATACATAATATAATGCAACTGTGTGCATTGTATGAAGGAATACAGAAGAAATATATTTGTCCAAAAATAAACTTACAGTGGAATCAAGGGATAATGACTCCAACCGTGTAATATGCAGTGGCTGCTTGCTGAAACTAACGTCACAGACCGAACTGTTTGAAGGTACAAAAAGATAAAGAGAATAATTTTCATGATGGAGAAGCAGGACTCTTATTTAATATGAAACAAGGACGGCCTTGTGGTCAAAACATGACTTCAAGAATAGACTGTATATCTGCCTCCTACCTCAACCACAGATGAGCTCCCTGACTTTTTTTATCTGTGTTGCTGGTGTTACCTCTGATTGCTGCAGCGGTAGCCTTTGAAAGCCCGGACTAGAAAAAGAGAAATGAGTAAGAATCTGTGTCTTGCATTTGAGTTTTTATGAAACAGCAGGTAATTCCGCTTTCTCAGGGTGTCAGAGAAACAATTCCAGGCACGGGTTTGTTTTCTGTGCATTTGTAGGTGATCTTTTTGCAGTTCTATTACAGTCTGCTTGATTGCTTGGTAAATCCTCATCTGAACTGATGCATAAATGGCTTGCTGTGGGAGAGTAATGGTCAAAATTACCAGGCTACTTTTGCTCTCTTGCTAAGGAACTAAGTTTGCTATTAAAGGCCTTGGAGAATTCCCATTAATAGGAAATTATGTCTAGTATTATTTTAACAGGTTTGCAATGCTTGGGCTTTGGTGAACATAGATTTTTTTGAAAGCAATACAAACTGTAAAATCAAAGGTAGCTAAAGAATTTGGATATGTACAGTGACTTCAGATGAAAGCGGATTATGCTGAACTACTGAATTTTCCACGGCTACATTGATAACCAGCAAGACATGCAAGACCAGTTTTATTTTATTAAGGCTGTTAAGGAAATAGCAACCACTGATCTGGAGGAGGGGATGTGCATTTTTGTAACAGTTAAATGTTAATACATTGTTTAAAGTGAATAATATTTTAGAGATTAAGTTATATATTCACAGCTCCCAGTTCTCTCTCTTTGTCTTTATTTACTGCTTTTGTGTGTTTCCTCAATTAATTTATGAAGAGTTTCCAGGTAGGCTTGGAAAAAGAAAATTTTAGATTTCAGAAATTACTACTAAAGACCTCTTCACAGAAGTAGGTTCCACAGCTGGATCTACTGTAATAAATATTTCTCTAGCTTGTGAATCTCTTGTGAAGGGATCTCAGCTCCATTGGGTATGTATATTACATCAAGTCATTGATGTACGTCAATACATTACAGCTATTTAGAATTCTTTTCCTAATCTGTAACCTAAATCTTCACTCCTAATCCAGCTGATTTTTTTCACACTGTTACTGGTAATGTGAGGAAACGTCCATCATCATCATCGCTAACAATTTTTGTGTTCTGAAAGAAGTTGTCCTGTCTCCTCTTAGGCTAACCTTTTTTAAGACTTCAGTTTCTGGTCTTGACAGTCTTCCCTAGCACAAATTGCTTACCACTTTTCAAGTTCCTTCCAGTTCTTTTCCAGCTTGTCTTTTGCAGTCCTTTGTACAGGGATTCACAAAGCTGGAGACATTATTCTGTCTTAGGCTGTAAGAATATCAGTAAATGATTCCTGATCTTTATTTACAAAAGAACATTAGTTCTCTGTGAGGTCTTACACAATGTACCTCCTGTTTATGCATCCTAGATTGGATTTCTAGCCTGCTATAACCCAGCATCGTTTTCTGTTATCTTCCTGTTTACTTATTATTCCCATTTTCATGTTCTGTGCATTTAATTTCTTTCAAAAGCATATGTTGGTGGGAAATTTTGCCCTCTTCTTGTGCTTATTCTTTGAGTTGCATCTGACTGTATTTTTTTTCCTCCTTTATTTTGAGATAATTTTAAATGCAATAACCATTTAAATGTGCTCAGAACTCTAAGCTTGGTATAATTTGCTGAAGTATTATTTGTTCTTAATAGATAAGTTTCTTATTCTGTTGCTTTATTCTGGTAATGAAAATATTCTGTAGAACTGGAACAGGACAAACCCAGGGGAGTTTCTTTTTGACACACTTTTCCAAGTCATGATAATTACCTTTTGGACATTTTCTCTATGACTTCCTATAGAGTATTTTTTTACTCTGCTAATGAGAGTAGCGAGTCTTGTGTCTTATTCCTATGTTAAGATGCTTTGCTTTATTGATTACATCATGTATTCTGCCAAAAATCTGTTACTTGGCACTATTTTATTTTTGTGAAGAATACAAAAAAACTTAAACCCTGGATCTTACGTGTTAATTTTCTAGGTGTTTAGAAATTGATTAAAGTTTTGCTCTAACTCCCACTCCCCAGGTATTCTGATCTGTAGTTTGGAATGCCTTCCCCCTTTAAATGGTAGTGCTTTGATTTGCCCTTTTCAGTCGTGATGAACTCTCCTGTTCTCCTGAGTTCTCAAAGAAAATTAAGACAGTCTCCTTAAACATTTTAGAGTGAATTTCAGTTGATTGTGCTGTCGTTAGCACATTTCTTCATGTATAGTGATTTTCATTAGGATTTTTTTTTTCATCCTTATCCCTTGTAAATATGTCCAGATATGTAAAATGAAAAAAAAAAGTGTTGAAGAAAGCACGGAAAACTTAAGCCTTCTTTGCATTCTTTGCCTTTCTTAACTCTTTATGGACTTTTATTTTAATCATACTTATATAAAGTATCTTCCAGCATTTCCTTTTGTCCCTTGTAAACTAAAACGCATTATACACCTTTGCCTTTCTGATCCTTATTTACATGCTTTTGCCGTTACATAGTGTTGTTCCTTAAAGTTCTTCTTGTTGCATCTTGAACGATTTTGTGCTTATTCTTTTGTTAGTATTTAAGAATGAAGCTATTTTTGGTCTGTTACCATCCAGTCGTTACAATGGAACAGTTTGGCACTTTTCCTTCCAAACAGCAATGTAAATTGTGTAAAACCTTTAAAATATGCCTGTACGATGTAGCACATGAGGTGACGGTACGTGAGGAGTATTGCTTATATGATGAAGAAAAATTTACATTTATTCAAAAGTAGACAACATCAAAATCATTTCAGTATTTCTTTAACAGATTGTTCATCAGGTTTTGAGTAAAACCTGTTGTTAAGTATGTAAATATTTATTTGTGGACAGCAACTGCTTTTAGGTTTCTAAACTGTACATACTCAATACTGTTAAATCTGTTAATTAATGTAGAACTATTAAAGATCTTTGCAAATAGCAAGACCTCCGAACAGTAAATATTGGCTGCGTTATCATGCCCTGAATTGTTCCTTGTATTGGGTTTGCGTGGCAAGGTTTTG
>NW_010522828.1:0-1156 GCF_000687285.1 Phaethon lepturus
CCCCTCATCCAGGTCATTGATAAAGATATTATAGATATAAGATATAAGACAAGACCGGCCCCAGAACCGAGCCCTGGGGAACACCGCTTGTGACTGGCCACCAGCCGGATTTAACGCCGTTCACCACAACAATGGCCGTTCACTAGCCATACATTCAAGAACAGCCTTCTTTCTCTACAGCAGCCAGGCCAACGTCACCACAATCAACTGCACAACAATGACTGGGAGACCAAAAGTCATTGCTGACCTTGCCAGAGGTTTGTTGCCAGTTTATAACACTAACATATGTTATTTTGTCTTTGAGGTACAGCATATTTAGATGTCTATCTCATGACTCCACTGGTCACAATACTCATCACTGCTGTTGACACACCAGCTCTAAATCACCTTTTAGGCCTCAAATATTTGATATTAAATATAAAAGACTACGACAAAGAAGAGGCCACTTGAATACCTGCATCATCCCTCTCCACTGAACTAATATCTGGGCATAATTACTGTCTCCTTGTTTATGGATTGGAGGCAAAATTTTTGCACAGCCTACCATCTTTGACGACTGCTTAGCCTAGAAGGCAGGAATAGAAAACTGTGCTAAAAAAAATTACAAAGGAGGCATATTGCAAACATGCAAACAAAACTCTGGAATCCTGGCAGAAAAAGAAATAAAACAGTGAAGAATGAAGGGGACGTGGTTAGGGAAAGTCAACATCTTGGGGAGCAGTTGGTAAAGTGAGAGACAGACTTCAGCATAGTAAACAAGCTATAAAGTTCTCCACAGGAAGAGCAGACAAAGCACGCTGCAATGTCTAAGCCATTTCTCCTTTGTGATGATTTTCTTAAAATCTTCTTTTTCTGCCTGTTTGTTTACAGGAAGACATATAATTGGCTGTCTGTTTTGGAATGATACTTTGAAGTCAAATGCTGTAGCTTGGCCTAGACACATTCTCACTTGTGATGAACACACTTCCCACTTGTAGAAAGAAAACAAAGGTTTTCAAACAAAGCAAAAAAGCAACTGGATGCTTCCTTTTTTTTTTAAGATGCATTTTTCTGTTTTGAGAAGAGTTAAGCTCTATCACTCACTATTCCAAACACAAAATTGCACAAGGACTTGATAGCAACTGATGGCTAGATCAGCAGGGAAGATATAACCCCC
>NW_010522828.1:1187-31034 GCF_000687285.1 Phaethon lepturus
TGCTTTGCCAGCATATTGCAGAAATTCCAGGATATAATGACAGGCATGTGATCTCTCAAAGCTGTATTTTATGCTCCGCATAAGTGGTGTAGCAGTAAGTGCTGGCTTTGCTACCTTCTGCTCTGGCTTCCTCACACAACAGTGTTGTGAGCTTCCCGTCCCCTCAGCCCTCATAAATGTGGTGTTTCTGGACAGACATCAAGCGTGTATGCGGTAGACCAAACAAATGAAATTTTTGCAGAGATTACCATGAAGAAAGCCAGCTGTATCCCATCCTAGCAGCTGCAGAAGGTATGTGACAGCAGTATCAGAGTGGCTCCATTGTGCAAAGGGCAATATTGCCATTTCCGGATTTGGACAAAAATAAGGTGTTTTTCAATACTGGTATCTTCAACCTGATCCCTCACAGATCTTCTATCCAACCTTTTGACTGACAACAGAGACATCTTCTGGGTACATAGCAGGCAGACAACTATCTGAAGAAGCCAGTGGGGAGCAACTATGAAAACTGTCTATACAACCAAAGCAGAAACATACCTCTTCATAAATCTCCCTGACAGAAATAACCTGTCACTCAGCCCAGACTCTAATTCTTTGTTTTGGAGTCCTAGATATAAGCCTCATGCCTATATTTCATCTCCTTAGTTCAGTTCTGTATTAGTCCATACAGACCCAGAGGAGTCAGGGAAGATAACAACACCTTTCGTGTTTTCCTGATAGCCCTCTTCCATTTCAAAATACCCATTTTGGAACGGTTCACATATCCCACCTATGTCTGAACCCATTCAAACATCACAAGGAGGAGAGCGCTTCTAACAGAGATAATTACAGTTCCTAGGTGGATGGAATTTCACAAATTCAACATCCATGTAAAGTATCTGCAGGCTGCATGGATGTGCCAAAACCGTCATCTGTCTTCCCAGAAATCAAAGGGCTTGCTTAACAAAAACATTACCCCTGAAGTTCAGTTTTATATGAGTTACATCATTCACAGAGGTGTTGCAGCACTAAGGAAAACAGTGGGGGAAAAAAGGCCCCTTCTCTGTCTCGGCATAGTTGTTTTGCCATTTTTAATACAAGGAGTAGTATCATATAAACTGTGCTTTACACGACCGTGGAAACTATTGTTGCAGTCGTTGCATATGAGCCCATCCCACCTTCACATTGACTCCAAGCACTGAGAAAAAACCCCTCCAATTTGAAAATAGTTGATAAAGTTAGGTTTTGACTCAACCTGCTCTTTGTTTGCTCATTCTCTGACTGGTGGTTCATTCCTCATGTATATATAGACACAAATATACCCACAGGTATTGGCTCAGACATAAAGCTTCCAATTGACACAAGAAAAAAAAAAAAAGGTCATTGAATGTAAAGTTTGCTAAAATGCTCTTACCAAGAAGTGCAAATGTGTGCTGAATATAAATATTCACTGAACAGAGTAGAAGTAATAAATTTGATATGCCTACCTAGGGCTGTATACTTTCAGCTGATTTTATTCTTTCTGGAAGGCTTTATAATGCATTTATGAAGATATGCTTACAGGCAGGATTAAATCTCTCCTGTTTGCACAACTATAATGCAAAATGTGCAAATATTGTCATAAATTAAAGCAGTTGTTGTTGGATGTTCTCTTCCAAGGAAACTTGATTGTGAAGGATTTTTCCCTTCTCCTGTTTAGTTTATTAAAGTAAAAAAAAAAACAAAACCCACCTTATACCATAATTTCTATACCTTAAAACCATCTTTTCTCATGCGCCACCTTCCAGAGAAGCTATTGTCTATTTTGTCAGGGAAAAGGCTGCAGGACTTGTCCTACTCTGGAGTGCCAAAGCACGCAGTGTGAGCAAGCCAGAGCTTGTATTGAGACAACAAGAAATAAACCAACGTACATTTAGATATTTGACAGAGGTACTGATCACCAGAAAGAGCATTTACTGTATTAAATTGAAATCCATTAATAATTCACCAGTTTCAGCTGATGAAAAACCCAGAAGTGGCAGAGTATTTGATGATCAATAATTATTTCTCAGATTTTAAGAAGCGTGGCATCTTATAACTGAACAATTTAATTAAGCGCTAGATTTGATTGTTTAATTGCACACACTGTATCAATCTCTTTTCCTTTTGAATTTTCTACAGCTGCTAAAAATAGTGCCTCGCTTTTCAACAAATACATTTCTCACCATGGATTACAAAACTGGTTCTCTAATAAGGTTTTCAAATATCACATTTTGTGCTACACTTCCACTCTCATTGAACTGCTAATAGACTTCAAATAATAAGTTTACTGGAAACCATAGCTCTAGGTTCACTGAAATCACATTTGAATCTCATCTGTTGCTGAGATTTATAGTAAGTGACAGTGCTAAGACTGAATCTGATTTTGCTGTGACCTTAAGTCCAGCACTGTGGTACTCCAACAATAGATAAAATTTCCAACACGTCCCAGTTGCCAGTCTTGGAAACATTCTTCAAAAATGAAGCAGATTCTGTATATTTATCTAAAAAAGCTTTTCTATGGGAACAGTTCCTTACTAAAACATCTCCTTTTAAAATGTGATATTATTAGTTTTCACACCAAGCAAATCTTAAAATGCCAATCAAATATATTCACTGACAATGTTTTCCTAGGTCTTCTGGCTTTGTGTTATCAGCTTGGGATGCAGAAATCCAGCTTTTATTTATCCTGCTTGGAAAAAAACAAGGGATTTATTCAGCTCCTCACTCTGTCTCAGGGCAGCAGCCTTCTCCCACAGTGGATTCCAACCGCTTTTGGGTTTTAAATACCCCCTAGGATGAGGATACTAGTGTTTCTCCTGAAATACTGTGGAACTGTCTCTGATCTCTCTCACTGTGAAGCCTTTTTCTTGCTACTTGCTCCAGTTTTCTTTCTCTTCTGTTGCTCCAAGTTACAGCAAACTTCCCTGTGCTGCGGTGAGAACACTCAGGTCTCCATACACAGGTATATGCTTCCCCACATGATCCTCACACCTGAAATCCCACCGATCAGACATCAGTATATTGGGTCTTTAAATCTTCTCTCCTAATTGACTATCCTAGAATCTTTGCTTGTGCACTCTTTAAACTCAGTTTCCTCACACCATTTTCAGAAGGAAGCACCGAAAGCACGGCTCCCTGTGATCCTAGATCCCTTGGTCAAACCCAGCTGAATTTTACTCAAAACTGACTTCAGCAGGCTTCTGTTGAGGCCTGTGGTGTGCAGCTACCAATTCTGTCTTTACTCTGTGATCCAGTGCTTTTGAACATATGTAACCCTGGAACATACAGACCCTTTTGAAGAAATTTTTCATTAAAAAACTTGTCACTCACGGCCATCTCTTTTCATGGCTGGGTTAATTCATAATAACTTTCAGTCAAAAGCTAGCATTAGCTTGTTACAGAGTCTTGCTGGAAACTTCTCAATCAGATCCATAGCTTTTACAGAAGCAGTCAGAAATAAAAAGTCAGTTCACACCTGTACACGCATCTAGTTCCATTGCATCTCTGTGCACGGTAGCTGAGGTGCTGGGGCAGCCTGAGGCCGTTCTAACTTACTATGGACTCTGATTGCCCTTGGATTTAGCCAAGGATTAAATCTTTACAGGTGAGTCTAAGACCCTTTTTTAATTAATCAAATGTGCCAGTTATAAAAGGCTTCTTGAAGTAAATAACCCAGCTCTATGCTGCAAAGAAGCCCTAGATATCACAGAAACCCTTTAACAGAGTCTTTTCACACTAAAAAAATATTCTAGTCTGGTCTCAGCTTCCATGAGTACAGCAGCACCTACGGTTCATTTTCTATCTGTCATGAGAGCTCACGTAAATTATGTCTTGTGCGATCCTGAAACTAAGTTGATGTACTGTAAACCATTATTTCTGATTTTCTACCAGGAGAAGAAATAATTTCTTATAGCTACAATGACACATACTATCCCCACTGCAAGCAAGCTGTGGTGATTGATATGAAATCAACACTCGCCACTAGATATCCTGATGCTGAAGCAGCAGACTGAAGACAAAAAAAAACCAGCATTTGGAGAGGCTTTTGCTACGTATATTCCACACTGCCTTTCAAATTCCAATCATTTTAAATGAGATTTTAGTTTTTCTCAGTTAATTTTGCTTTGACCATTCTCATAGCAATTCTTTGTCCACTTTCTTAAAGTGTTCTGCCTCTAAAACTTTTATTGACAAGATTGTTCTCCAAAGCAGGAGTTTTTACAGAGCAGTCATAGAACAAGAATTATAAATGCACACATTTGCCCTAAGAGCCTCCTGTACACAGGGCTGGGAACAGCCCACGTCTGAAGGGCAAGGACTACAGAGCCATGTGGTGAATATAATTTCGTATAGCCCAGAGTGGGTAGGCTATGCCAATTAGTAGTAGTAGGGGTGTTTCATTCCCTTGGCTCCCAAGGTAAATCCTGCCTGCAGTCAGCATTATGTTCATATGGTCTCAGCAGACATTTGATCTGCCTAATCAAAAGAATCCATTTTCTGCTATCCAAAGAAAGAATAATGCAGTACACTCCAGAAAAAAAGATGCAACAGTTTTACACAAACACACTGTCAAATCATACTTGAATAATTATGACTCCTGTGGCACTTGTTCATGAGCAGAAAAGAGGAATGCAATCAGTTAACACTTACCTCCTTACAGAGAGGAAAAAAAAAGGAGCTGGCAACCCTGAATTTTGAATATTTTTGTTGGATTCATTGTTCAATCCATGGTTACAGAATATAAGAACATAGTTAGGAATATCTTTATAGAGGTTTCAGTGCGCACATTTAACTGCTAGAGATCACTTAAATTTATCTGGACATCACTATCTATCTGGCTTAATGCCTCTGCTCTCCAGCTCATATATTTCAAGATGACTTTTGGAATAGGCTTCAGCATTCTGCAAGATTAGGTCTATCTTAAGGCTTGTGGCACCTGTATGTATTTCTTAGTCATGACTCAGTTATACCAGTACCAAGAGGTTCTATTAGCAATGGGTGACACAACAAAGTCACCAAATCAGCAACTGGGGAATACTACAATTAATCGAATCCATATTCAGCTTCAGAATAACAACATAGAAAAGCAACTGTTAAAACTGCCCAGCTATCACCTGAGGAACAGCCTATCATTCTGGATGATGCTTCAGAGGTATTGCTCCATATGCTTGTATCGTGCCTCCAATACATTACCGTAAGTCTTTCTTGGCAGCCCTTCATGAATATAGTATGTACTACATGACCAGACAGATAAATATCATCTCACAAACCTTATTAAGCAAATCCACAAGAACTCTCGCTTTGAGACTGAATTTTATCACAAAGCAACATTAAAAAGGTCCTGTGAATTTTTTGCTTTCAGCTGTTGTTCATTTTTTTTCTTATAGCACTATGTGCCAACCAGGTAAACCAATAACCTGCCCTTAGTTCCATGCCTGGAACAGACACAGTCCTACAAGCATTGCAAAAAATGGTCTTTGGCCCTCATCAGAACAAGGCAGAGAATCTCTGTAACATAGCAGCAATCACCAGAGAGTTGGTAATGTTATTACAAACCTGGGGTATTCTATTTAGCAACTGTCAGCATGCCTTAGAACAGCACGTCACAATCATATTATAGTCTTTGTTTTTTAGCTATTTTCTTTAACAAATTATTGTAATGACACTTCTCCAGCTGTAAGGCATTTGCCCTAAATGCACTAGCAGAAACTTTTGCTTGAGTCACAGGACAAGGCACATTAATTGCCAGGATAAGATGTGATCTCGATGGGAAAATGACCCGGACTGCCACCTGACGGGTTTAGCGAAGTCACTACGGCATAGCTAACAAGGAGGCTGGACAGCAGAGATTGGATTCGAGGCTACGAAGATGGAAAAGGACAGGGAAGACAGACCAGCTCGGTTTACGTGTCTCGAGAGCTTCCCGTAATACAGACACTTCAGCATCTCCCAGTTCCCACTGCAGTTTCTGCTGCAGCCATTCTGCAGGGTGTCTGTACGCACGCTGCTCTCCTGGGACACTGTGCAGGGCAAAGGATTCTCTGCAGGACATTCTGCAATGCCATCATTCTCCTGAATACACAGGGGAGAAACTGCACTTGTGTATTACACACGTGGCAATTTTTAACCAAACCTCAGCAACAGTTTCCGCAACAAGAGCAAGTAACTTCTACAGCTAGCAGGCTTTTCCTCTGCTGAATTTCAAAGTTGTTTACACTTTTCAAAAAGAAAAGGGGAGTAGAAGTCTTTCCTGATGGCAAGTCTCAGGAAAACTTGAATATGGGGATCACTACCTTTAAGTTTTTAGAATGGATTCGCAGTTGTTTGTAGTCTGAGCCTATCCAAAAGAGCTGTCTAGCACCACATTGTAAGTGCATTCTGGATGGTCCATGAAATAAATAAATGCTGTTATTCAGCTGAATCTCATTCTTGAGCACATATAGCTAATCCTATGGAACAATTCGATTATTTTAATCTATTTGAATCTATTTTAATCTATTTGAACCTCGACTCATCTGCCTTTTTTTGTGTGCTTTTCTGTTGTCTTTATTAGTATTATAATAGCAGATTATGAACAGAAGTTTAACGCACTGATTATTTCTCCTTTATAACTAGCTTGTAGTGACTGTTTTCCATTTTGGATTATACATACTTACATTTTTTTAATTACTGCTACTTATTTAGCACCAGCTCTTCCCATGTCTACTTACGCAAAATTCTCCATGACTAATCCTACTGACAATAGCACACAGGGCTTCCTTCTGCAGCATGGTAAAGACAACCAGAAGCGAGGCACATGGCTTTTCACTAGGGTTTTCTAGATCACAGAAAACAGGGTGCTCTTCTCAGGGCTGTCCATGAAGAATGAAGAAGTTCTATCTGCAGTCCTCATCTGAATTGGCCTCAGTGCTGACCATGGAAGGACTAAGAGGTTATTTAAGGACAGGGCAGTGAATTGCCCTACAAACTAGGGGAGAAGCAACGTCCTGCCCTTCTGCTCCTGCCCCAGCACAACCATGCCCTGATCAGAATTTCTGGTCAGTCTGGCCCCAAAGATGATATTGCTCAGGTACTATGTCTGCTCTACGGACGTTAGTGATTTGAACTATAAATATTGCTATCATAAAAATCCAGTGTATTATATATGAATTTAAGTGAAGTGCTAAGACACCTTGAAAAAACAAAAGGTAAATTAAATTTAACTTTTTTTTTTTTTTACACAGTTTCTGTGTAGTAAGAAAAGCTTTTTCTGTGGGACTTTGAGCTTGCTTTTTGTCTCCACTGAACAATTCTCAAATGTCCCTTTAAAGCTCACCGTGGCCTTGAAAAGATCACAGTACTGAGGTCAGTGTGTCCAATTCTGCTATAAAGCAAGTGTGGAAGTGAACTTTGTACACCAAGGGTGGATCTGATGGGTAGCTAATACATCCAGTTTAACTGGAGAAGGTGAGAAGCAGAGCTCAGCGCTTGTCTAATACAGACGGAACAAAAAACCACTGAGGCCACCCATTCAATGTTCTTCAGTCCTCAATATCTGTGCTGATTTTGGGTACTCAGCACCATGCAAGTGGAGACTCACCTTACTTCCTCTGTTCAATACATAGTTAAATGTGACACACACATTTTAGGAGTTTTGTTTTGGTTTTTTTTCAGAAAATCCAGCATTGCTATTCATCAAGTTAGTTACTCAAAATTCCAATGCACAGATACTACGAACAACATATCCTATTTATCTGCCTTGGATATTTATGTGTAATCCATTATGGGACTTCACCTAAATACCGACTATAGTACTGAGGCAATCAGCAGCAGCTCTCTGCACTGCTGTGATGGTGCACCAAGGGCGAGAGTTCTGCCTTCCCACGGGGGAGCTGGGAGCCACTCTGTCTCAGCAGAAAAACAGCCTCCTGGCCTGAAGGGAATAAATATATTACTGCAGTCTGCTTCTCCCTTTGAGACAAGAGCCTGGAGAAAGCATTCACATTAAGCATGATTTTTTTTTTTTAAAGACTGATAATAAATACAAAGCTTCATGTTCCAAGGCTTAACCTATTAACTGACAAAAGCTAGGCATGTTGCATTGTGAGATTCCTCATGTATTTTCAATCCATCTGGTACTGTCCAATATTGAAAACAGGATATTGGACTAAATGGGCAATTAATCTAAGCCAGTACAGCAATTCCTATATATTTCTTTCCCTCTAAACATATGCCAATATAGAATTATAAACAGTGTTGGAAACATCTGAATTTGATGTACTGAAGGTTACTGAAGAGCACACAATTCTCCCTTCCTCCCTCTCCATTCCACAAAACAGTGTGCTTTGTTTTCCTAGAATTAATTTCTATTTCATAAGTAACTCAGCTTTTAGATAACTTGTTTCTCAGAAAAGAATCAAATGCTCGCTCAAGCCTGTGAGGCTTAGATTGGTCTTTTCAATAGTTAAAACCAGAATGGTAAAAACCCCTGATTTCAAGAGAAGATACATAACTCAGAGTTCAAGTAGTAAAACAATTTTCAACAGAACAGCACATGGTAGCTCTGAAAACAAAGCTCTAAATTCTGATAATCATCCTAAAATACTTAATGCTGAATCTCTTTAGAGATTTCAGTGAGAACTCAACAGAAAACACCCATCGTCTGCTGCAAAATAAATGCAAATCCTTACAAGGCTGGATAACCGTAATATGGCTCCAGGCATATCTTTGGTTTTTTCTTACTATCAACTCCTATGAGAATCTCCATATTCCCTGATGCTCAAGGAAAGCTCTTTAAATGGCTGCTTTTCCCAGTCTCTTCCTACACACTCGTTTTTTAGGCATCACCTCTTTTCTCTCTCACGTTTAACACTTCCATTAATAACTAAGATCAAGAGTTCACGTTTTGGAACATTGATCCAATCAACACACAACTTATGATTTTCCCGTTGGTTTATAGTTTATAAAAACTGAACAGCAAGCTAAAGAAATAAATTAACACTGTACACTGTCAAGGTAACGTCAGAAATAAAATTATTTACAGTCTGTTCTTGCAAGGAATTAAGCTCACTTATGACTGAAGCCTACACCAGTGCTACCAAGAGCAGACCCTCCGCGCTTCAGCGCTCTCTTCACAATGCCCACACACCCAAGGCAGCAGCACTCTTGATCCCGACATACAATACAGGCATGTGCCCCAAATTAACCTTTGGTTTGAAAATCACCACTATCTTCAAAAGGCAAAAAATGAAGAAACCCAAATTTATGTTCCTTCTCTCACTGACCTGATACGCCACTCATTTTCTTGTCTGCCCTGAGTTTCTTACTTATGTCTTTGGGATCACCTTTGGGACATACATTTCACTATACAGGTGCAATGACCAGCACAATGGCTTTATCCCAGCTGTGTCCTCCAGGTAGGAGTTAAAAACGAACTTTCAGGATAAAACACTGAAGAAGGGCACTTCTCAGTGCAAACTCAGAAACAAAGTCCCTGCCCAAAGTCAAAAACCATTTACTTTGATGGATTTTGCTAATTCACATCAGTGAAGAGGCCAACTATTTTTTCCTGGGTGTGGGAAGAATCTTACATACAATATTTGACACTTAACTATTTCTTAGATGATTTTACTTCACTCACCTACATACCTTGCCCAATTAGTCTAACAAAGTGCACCATGGCATGTTAAATTTCATATCAGTCTAATCCTTAGAGAAATTAAAGAAAATTATTCAGCCTGCCTTCATTAGCCATGTTTTCTTACCCTTTGTGTTGATTCACATGGACTCCTCATCTCCTGTTTTCTCACCTCTTTCTTAAGACACAGTCTTAAAAGGGATATTCCACACTTTCTGCTACATCACATCTTAACACGGTATGTACTCCTTCAGTAGATCACTTAGAAACCATCCCTGCTGTGCACAGCTGAGAAAAATATATCAGACTTGGACTTTTCAGCTGGAGTTCTTGAGAAATTAGATGTGCAAATCCTTTTTCAGTTGTGATTAAACAGACAATAAAACTAGCATTAACCCATAGGACACTGTTACAGGAATTAAACTTTTAGTCAGATTTTTAGATTGTCTCTATTTGCATTAAAATGTTGCTTCTTGGCTTGTATATGTTTGTGAGAGGGCTAGTCATCTCTGCAATAATAAAGCAGCATGTTCAGTCAATCACACGTTACTGCTCCAAATCAAATAAAAAAGGGTTTCATGCTTATAACAGGGAAAATACACCAAATGCAAAGGTCAGAACCTAACAGAAGAGGAAAAAAATTGAGAGGACTCATTCAGAAAGGAGCATGTGTAGTTTTAAAAGTGCTATTTCTCTTCTCTCAGCCTGTATTATCAAGACATTTGTAAGGGTTCAAGTGGCCAATTACTATTAAGAAAAACAGTCTTGAAACACTGAAGAGTTGATTAATTTTCGTAGGCTAGATTCTTTCTCTGAAAACTCCAGAAATATATTTTTTTATTATATACTATCCATCATGAGTTCAGTTTAATCTTTTCCAGCCATTCAGTGGTAAGAAAACTATGTGGCTCTTGTTACCCATGAATCCCATTTAAGTGAATATCTGGCAGTTAGGGAAATTTGGGCATAATTAGTTTATGCTATGAAACCCAAACAAGCTTATAGAGGCAATGTCGAGACAGGCCAAAAATCTGTATAAGTATTGCCTCCCTGGCAGATATTTAGGGAGAGAGTATATGGAATAAGTAACTACAGATAGTCCTTCCTGTGGAACATTGTTCCCAGGTGCGGGGAACCAGTGTTGTTTTAGAAATCATTACTCATAAGACCCCCAAAGGAATCAACATAGTTTTATTGGCAAACATGTTTGTCTGCAAAGAGCTGCCCTGGAAGGAGCCAGAGCTGGAAGTGTGTTTATCAGATTGCCTTTTGACAAAACAGGGGGGTGGGGGGTTTTGTTGGGGGTTTGGGGGTTTTTTTGTTTGTTTGTTTTTTATAACTATCTTAAATTTATTTGTATTCTTACCGCCATGCCTGCAGATGATCTTTGGAATAAAGCTGTATCTCAAACGATCTCCTTTCATTAACTGTCTCCAGACAAAACAATATATGGGATAAGAGATGTGGGCAGCATCTTTCAAGAGAAACACATTGCCATTGTAACTTATAACATGCAATTAGTCATGCAAAAATGAAATGCTCTGAAAATACAGTCTGTTTTATAAATGCTTCATTGTGAAGAGTAGATGGTACTTCAAAATGCTGGTGGAGCAATAAGTTCTTGTTTGTCAACATAATATTCCCATATGTAATTACAAAATTGTGTGCAAGCCGGCCGCTTTACCTTGCTCCATTAGGGAAATGGACTGCTAGCATTGAGAACACCATGACAGAACATCCATTTTGAACTATGGAATGAAAAATACTTCCAGTCACTAAGTTACTTTCACTGACATATTTCATCTGTGCCCTTTAACCAAACTCAAACCTTTTCCCAGGCTTTCCAGGAACAAATAAATTATAAAAAAAAGGAAGGTCAATTATCCAATTATCTCCATGTGTTTACTAGGGTAAACAGGAGCTTAATTGCATCTAAAATGTTCAGTCTGAGGCCTATGAAAAATTTTCTACCACTAAAGCTGGTGACACACTGGAATAAGAGGCCATATAATCTCCTATACTGTCCCTACGTGTGCCTGAAGGCTTTTAACAGCTGCAGCGGAGGTCCGCACTGTCTCAGCGCACAGCGTTGGGCTCGGCGACTTCTCGAAGTCCTTTCCAGCCTGGCATATCTATTATTTCTGTTTCTATGCACCCCGGATCTATAAGCGTGGTGCTGGACTGTCGCACTCATACAGCTGAGCCTGACAGGACGCGGCATGAGTATCGGGTGCTGCCAAAATGCCAATATTTGCAGGACCAGAGCTGCTCTTTAACACTCCGTGATTTTATGTTACTAAGACGTGCGTGAGGTCTCTGCGCACTTCGGTTTTCTGAGGTCATTGCAGTATCTTTTTGATTAATTGATCAGTAGTTGTTTGCTTTTTTGCCACTGCAAATGAAGATCTTCCTGAGTAATACCAAATGTAGTTTTCATTCCTGGTGAACGCAGTTGCACAGGAAAGGGTGTTTAAAACAAATTAACTATCTTACTAAAACTAGTAAAAGTTCGTTATCTGTGTTAGCTGTCATTTAAACAACAAAATTACAGCAAATGTTATGCAATAAGAAATAATAAAAATAAAACCAAATTCCTGCCATAGTTAATAAAAATAAACCAAATCCATGGTGTAATCTACCATCAAGTAGAGTCAAGTACAGTCAAGGCTATGTAGCATGCTGATTACTATTTTGTCATCCTCTCTCAAAAAATCACTGCATTTTTCCACAGCAAACTATGATCCAATCTGAAGATAATCTATAAAAACATAAAGAAATTTTACTTGGTACAAAAGCGATCACATATTTAGCCATATTCTTGGCCTCCACAAATTGATGTGAGTATCCACTTTGCCTGTTATTTTATTTTTAACTACAGTCATAAACTAGGCTGACACCCTCAGGGAGATTTCTATAGCTGGCCCACTAAATAATAGTATCCTGGTCAGTACAGCATGACTGTTCCCTTCAATACATACTCCCTCGTTTGCTCCATTACCCAAGAAACCACATTTTTCCACTAGCCTGAGATAAAAATCGGGTAGCAGTCATGAGATCCGATGGAAAAATATACTTTATGTAACCAGCCTTTTATGTTCAACAAATAAAAGATACTGCTTCTCTAATGTGTACACAAAATGTAAAGGGTTAGTGCAAGCAAATTTCCCAGGGACACTGAAATGGAAAAACTTTTAAGAATTTCAGAAGCTGCAGGGTGAGTACTGGGAGCATTTTCTTCCCATCTGAAACAAAAGCATTTTAAGTTTGAAATCTCAAAGTGTTGGTTTTGGTTTTTTCTCCTCTGTACCAACGTCTGCTGAGTACAGAAGTGTGTGTAGGTAATGGGTGCCATCAGGAGACTGTTACTGGTGTAACCAATCAGTTACCTCTCATCGCTACTAAACCACTGTTTGGTACTGAGCACATCAAATAGCTGTTCTGAGGTTCTTTTGTTGTGCTCTATTGACAGCTAACATAAGCAGGATTTTGCATGTCTAGAAATCCTATCTATTTTAGTCATGCTAGAGGAGTGAGGCAAGCTTGACTGGCATTAGAAAGAAAACGTAGTTTCTCCAAAGATTTTACAATCAGATTAGTTTTCACGGACTAAGCCATAACATCCATGAAACTTCTGGTTTTCTAAAATCTAAACACAAGATAGATACATCTAAACTCAATTTCAGCCTACCTGTGACTCTGTATTACAGGGTGGTCCTTCTTCCTTCTCACTGCAGCTCATTGTATTTCTTTCACTTTCTTTTCACTGTTCATTTCTTTAACATAATATATGTTAAATAAGGTGATCTCTGGTGGTTGCTGTTTGCTATACATTCACACAAAGAAATACAAATACTCTTAGACCAGAACCAGGCTTCTTGGGCCATGTGGCTTCGCATATAAGAACAAGAAGCATCACACACAGTATTCTTTTCTGAATCATGTAATAGAAAAGCAGATAGACTGGACAAAGCTTTATACCTACCAAACAGAGAGGTATACACAGATCCTTTAGCCAATATGGACAAAGGCTCAGGAACTTCCCAAGTGAAAAATATTAAATTCTTTCCTCAAAAAGCGGTGTAATATGCCCTGCTCCTGTCTTTTGGGGACAAAAATCAGTTTCCGTATGAAATTTAAATTCAATGTTTTTTGTTGTTTCTCTAATTTTAGAAAATACAAACATACTAACCTGACAGCTAAAGGCTTCATCTGTTGCCTTTTCTTCCATTAATATGGAGAGATTCCTCCTCCCCTCTCCCCAGCTCTGAACAGTATCTAATTTTTGATGAGCATGTCCCCCTGCTACTTGGTCTGTTTACTTGTCTTAGCTTGCCCCTTCTAATGTTAGCAAACTTACCCATCTCCTCAACAAAACCATATTTCTTCTCCTTTTTCTCTCCAAAGACAAAAAACAAACAAGCAAGGTTTTTCTTTTTCAACTAAAACAAGCATCAGCTGTTTCTCCATTCTCCATCTTCAGCTCTGTCCCCAGCTCCCCAGGGAATCAGTTCTCCACATACCTCCACGCCAATCTCAGTATATTTGGAAAACCCTTGACCTCAGGTTAGAATGTACCACATGGCTCTCCATATTCAGTATTCACATTTACTGTTAATTATCTTTAAAATAGATTTGTTTATACAGTCAGCTGTATGTTGAAAGCTGCACACTTGCTGCTTACATCCTGCCTTGAGCCGTTTCCCCACAAGGGTATCTAGTGCCCTTTTGCCCACACACTTACTCAGTGCAATTGGGATGAATGTCAGCTGCAATCCCTCTGACTGCCATCCCACTCTTGTGCTGTAAACTGATGAATTCTAATCAAAATACCTCAGGGCATTTTACAGTCTCTCAAAGTCACTTTTGTGTTGCTTCATCTAGTGCTCTCTCTTAACAAGTATTTCAAATTGGATGATAGCACTAGAAGGTTTTACTCAAATCCAAGTAGTACCCATTTTCCAGCCTTATTAAATCATAAAGCACTTGATTCATTTCCAAGGATTAGGTCCAAAACATCCTCTGGCTATATTGACCATTCAACAAATTGCATTATGAAAGCAGCGCTACACTAGAGTAGCTCTAAAAGCCTGCCTTCCTTGGATTTTGCATGGTTATTACTCCAATCAATATTGGAGTGATTCAAATCCCTCATGATCAATCTCCAAGGCTTCTTTTAGGTGCTTTTCTTATCGGTACAAACATTTCGCAAATAATTTTTGTGAACTGTCCTCAGGGTCTCTAACAACTAGCCTTTTCATCATTGACTTCTTTCCATACCACGTCTGGTTTATGGGACACAATAACACGTCTCTTGGGAAATACTTTGCCATCCTTCAGTATTAATGCTTGCCAGCAGAGTCAGTTTTGTATTCTAAATCTCAAAATTCTAGACCTTTCCTGGTTGGTTGGCTAGTTATCACACCTCTTAAAATGTTTACTCATTCAAAAACAATAGGCTACTGAACACTAACAAGCCTCCTTCCCAGTTCCTGTCAGACACCCATGCGGTTTGTTTGGGCGAGAACTCCCAATTAAACATCAAAAGCAAGAAACAAAATCCAGTGCTATATTAAATATTTCAGGCAGAATGTTTTAGTTCTGAAAATAAAATGCTTTTTCCCCACCAAAAAGATGTGCAGTCTGATCCTAGCGAGGAGTATGGTTTTTCTTTTCCCTTTGATAAATTCAAACTTCTAATGGGAAGAAAATTTATAGTCTCTATACCCCATAATCAAAAAGAAGAACTCTATCCCCTTTCCTCCCTCACTTGCAGAAATGTTTAACGTGTGTTTCTAGAACACAATACCATGAAAATACATACTGTCATTCAAATCCGTACTTTGACGCAGGTCTACAGTATAACCTCCACCACATCCCCCAAATTGAGGTTCATTATAACCCGCCTACTGCAGGGTTAAATCGGTTAAAATCCAATGGAATTTCTATTCGATGCCCTTAGTGTGACAAATCGAGAGAAAAGGCAGGGGCACATGAAGGGTGCACTAATTTCAATCAACCCTTTCCAAGTGTGTGAATGCCAGAGAATGACTGGATCTCAAATTTCATCAAATGCATGAGTATTGCTTTATTGTGAACATTTACATTAGCAGTGAAATCCCTTTAGGAAAAGAATACTGAAAATTGGTTTCAAAATGTTCCCTTCATTAAATGTGTTGCAATTTCTCTTGAAATAAAAGGCACAGTCTGAGGTAGTGAGAACTTAGGAGATGAACTGTTAGAAACATTAGATAAGGACCTCTCAACCCTTAAAAGGAAAGAAACTGTACTGTACATTTCCCAGCTGAATTGTTGCAACATTTTAACATCGTTTGGGGGAATAGAATTTTAAGTAAAGGCTGGCAACGTGTATCACATGTTTAAAGAAAATCAGCCACAAAATACAGAGCTTAAAATGTGCAAGGAAACCAGATTCATACACAGCCACTCATGGTTTTTTCTAACCTCTCTTTGCTGCCCTTTATGGTAGCTTATTCACTGTACTTCACTGTGATGGGAGACAGAATGATGTTGTGCCACCACGGGAAATCTATCTCAATTTTGTGCTTCAGCAAGTTCCCATCTCAGAGAAGACCTTGTAAGGTTGTCCTAAGTCTTGATTTCTTCCATCTCATCCACCCAGTGCGTCCCATATGGGCAACAGAGAAGTGCATTGCGCTTTTCACTGTTGTGTGAACATCAGCAACCCATCCATGCAACGCAGGCACCTGCGCTGGCTACAGATGTCAAGTGCAGAGTTTCCCTCTGGAAACCGCTTTTGAGAAAACTCTCGTGGAAAGCAGAGTTTGGTCCAGTAGCACTTGCTTTAATTATATTTGTTCATGCGCACCTCAGTCCGGGGGCGTGCGGTATAAGCAGTTAATGTGGTCTAGCGCATGCTCAGTAACCTGCTTGCGTCTATGCCCTCAGTCTTCCCCAAACCACATAAACAGCCAGCTAGTAGCTTATTAGAAATACCTACAGTTTCAAACCTTAGGGTTAAGCAAATTTAAATTATCTCAGATCTGCTGTACACAACAAACATACACGTTGGGACTAATGAGGTGAGGTACTTGTTACTCTATCACTATTTATGAGGATGATAGGGCTCTAGTCCCTTCCCTGAAATTACTGTATTCCTAAAATTGGTCATCCCATGATGCCAGGACATTTTGTTGCTTTGAATAAGTTCACAGAATATTTTGATGAATTCACACTTTCCAATCATAGAATACTTCACTTAAAATTTCCAAATGCACCTAAAGGGAAAACATTTCAAGCACTTTAAAAAGCTTTTTCTCGAAGTACAAATTTAGGATAGACATCTTACAGAAATATTTATCTTTTCTATGCAGCAATCTAGTATGCTGAATTAAAAGCACGATGATACTGAATGGCATTGGTGCAGCATATTTTGTTGATGAAATGTCCTTTTGTCTTCTTTACTCAAATAGCCAATAATCTATTACTTGTCTTCCTGTGCAAACCACTCGTGCATTATTAGAACATCAGAATCATTTTTTAAAATATATTTGACAAAAATGCTTATCTGACCCACACAGAAAAGTTACAGAAAAGCTTTAGGTACTAATCTATGAAAGAGATTAAGCTGGGCAGTAGAAAATTGATGTACAAAGGAGGAGTATTTGGTAGTTCTATCTTCAAAAAAGAATCTTACAGAAGCAACATTAAAAGTAGCAGCACACAGGCAGCCTTACACTCCTCCACTTTCACTGCTGTGATAATGTTTTGGAAAAAGGAAAGTAGGAGTTACACTAGTAACTGCCACCATACTGGTGGCCTGATAATCCCCGAATGAGAGGGACTAAATAACCTGTTGGAAACTCCCCATCCACGCACCTCTGTTGCCTCTTGACTAAGAGCAAACAGGGCATGTTATCAGTGCTCGCAACAAACACCCATGACTTTAAATCTGGGAAGGTTAAAAACTTGTGCTGACCCATTTTATTGTATGACATGTATGACACACATGCAGAATTACATTGATAACAGAAAGAAAGGATACTATTGAAACTAAATGAGGTTTTCCATAAACTCTCTCTTAACCTACCCTCTGGCATCAGTTATTTAAAAAGACAGTCATGGAGAGAAAGTCAGTTTGTGTGGGTGGAACAGATATAGAAAACAGAAGCACATGATATTATATGCTCCTTGGTGGGTGATTTTTTCCACATTTTACATCCAGAAAAGGAACTTTCTAGACTCAGTCTTCACCTCCAAAGTTGCAATGGCTGTTGAGAAAGCCCAGAAAACATTCCTCAGGACCAAGTCCCCATTAGGAGGGGGTTGCACAAAACAATATGCAGAAATCCCATTTAGCTTGGAAAAGCATAAAAGCTTCAATACAACTTAATTCTGGAAAGTACACAGGGAAGCATTTGAACAGTTTCTTATGTTCTAGCGAAGCATGTGGTGAAAGTTAAGCATTTGCTTTTGTTCTTTCCCGAATTACGAAGCAACGAACAGCAGAGAAATAGACACGCTCTTTAGTCTTCGTATGTGTTCCGTCTTAGTAAGGAAAACCAAACCATGCCGACTATGACTACCGAGCCTGTATACATCAAATACCTCTAAGGGAGGTATGCCAAAGTAGCACTGCAACTGTTTAAAACAGTAATCCTAAAATTTGCAACATACCCTTAGCTGAGGAGCTATACTAATTGTAACCAAGAAACCAACTTAAACTCTCACAGAAAAATCACGAAGAAAGCATTATTTAAAAAGTACTTCATATAAATTAATTGTATTTTATCTATTCAGTATTGCTTTTTAGTGCCAGAAGTCCAGCATTAACTCAAAAATGGTTGGGTCTGTGCTTACACAGACAGTCAGTCAAACAATTAGGAACTTAATCATTAAAGAGTTTAAGACAGAAAACAGATGTTCCAGCCAATTTTGTTAGAGCTGGGGGCCTCTGAAGAGAGACGTCTGGATTGTTTAGCCTTCTTATTTCTGCAGCGCCAGAGATCATTCTCGTTACTGTGTTTTGAAGCGGTAATTTCTGAATGATGATGCTTGGCAGAACTACAAACAAAGAATTACACTAATCCAATCTGGATGTTACTAACACATGTAAGACTGTCTTCAGATTTTCACAGGTCAAGCAGGATTAAAATGTTGCTCCATTAGTAAAACAGAAAGGCACTCTTCTAGGACTTTTTAACGTGTCTTTGCCTAAAAAGGCGCAGGAGTGGGTAACAGTGTTTTGTCCTGCAACAGGAGCTCAAGGAAATAATTTATATAGATTGGACTGCCAACAATCAAATTGTTTTAAACAGATAAAGCTCATCTTACTCTAAACATTTGCAAAACGATAACCTGGCTAACACAGAAGTGCCTCTCCAGGGCCTGCCCGTGTACATAAACTCCCACTGTAACTGATAACCAACTGTCAAAGAACAATAAGTATTACATTAGTCACCAACTACAACTTCGCACTATCATCAACCCTCCCCACCAAGATATCAGACAAGAGGACTGGCAAGAGACTGACCGACAAGACAGAGATTCAAATCTCTGGATCCAAAACACAGCCCTTTGCGATTTGGTTGTGGGCCCAAGCTGGAAACCCAAGGGAAAACGTTTATACCTCCAGTTTTGATAGTACCTATCTATCAGCAGCACCTTCAGGAACTACCAAATTCTCAGTTTTCTCTAGTTACAGTTGTCACAAGAAGAGCTTACAAGACACTCCTTTTGCAGTTGAGAACACTTCACAAAAGACAGTTTAGTCCAAACCTATAAGCCAGAATCCAGTTCAGCATCTTACGCAGATGCTGGCAAGACCTCAATCTACAGAGCACCTTTAGCAACTGTATTGTAACCAATGAAAAAGGAAAGGCCCCTACCCTAATACCTGCTTATGTAATTCAGTATTCACCAGGCTGTCCACAAATCGAATGGGTTGGAAACTAAGACTTGAGTGTTCTTATGTGTTCACAGGGGGCACGAGCGGGCAGAGGGCATATGGAAACTAAGACACATGAAATTGCAGATGGATTTGGAGAGATTTTTTTTATTAATCTGTAAATTTGGGAACAGAGAAGTCGCAGATACAGTGCCTCTCTTCAAAAATGGAGAAAAACACTCCACAGAAATTTATTTTTTCATAATTTGCTGCCAAAAGTATGAAGTCTTGACATGCAAGAGGAAGGATGGCTAAGGGTGCAAAGGCAGTGGATGAGGATAAAGACAGAGTGTTCACACACCCTTTCCCCCCACTAAGATCAGTCATTTCAAAAGTAATTCAATATATTTTGTTAAAAGATAACTAGCTTCTTAAAAAGGGTAATGCCATGGACATAAGAGTCAAGCAAAATGAGCACGTAAAAGACAGTGATTAAATAAGATTCCACAACAAACTGTGGTTGCCACCATTCCGAGTCAGCCAAGAAAATGATGGAGCATCAGCCTTATCTTAAAAAAAAGAAGGTCGGTAAGTGCTTATTTATACTAAGATTTCTCCTACAGGTTAGAATGTATTTCATAAAGGTGGGACTGACAACACTTTATTTTGTTAGCATGAAAAAAGGATTGTAATTGCAAGAACAGTATTTTCTTGACAGAAATAGCAAAACACTCATTCAGCTTTCTTAAGTTTTCTGGTCCTTTTAGTAAACAAAGGAAATAAGTATCTGTCTTTCCTATGCTTTCACTCATTAGATGAAAATCTAAGTGGCCATCAATTCAGTACAACTCTTTTATCTAAAACTAAGCTGCAAGTCATAAGGAAATGAACAAGGCGTTTCCTTCCTATGATGCTTCTGGCTCATTAGAACAATCATTTCATGCGTGCAACTCTGAGTACCAACATGGTAAATTAATGGTGATATTAGTGAGCAGAAAACATCAAACTGCCAAGCACAGATCTGCATTTTAGGAATTAAAGATTTTCCTTCCAGTTAGGTTAATCATTCAAGATAAGACTAAACTGGCTTTTGAGGCTGCATTTCTCACATTTGAACTATTCAAAATTCTGGACCAATTGTATCTTCCTATGCATTGCAAGGATGACATTTACTGTAAAGCCTTTAACATTGTTCAGTGCACACAAAACATAAAAGGGAAGCAAGAGGAAGAACAAAGCAGGAAGTTGTCCCATTCACATAACTTCCTCAGTGCTCTTGTCCCGTGGACAGCAATGGCTGACGACTCGTGGGGTAAGTGGAGCCAAAGAATATACCTATAGAGGGGAATTACAATAAAGAATAAAACTTTCTTACAGCCCTTGAGACAGTCCCCAGATCTTGCAATTGAAAAGAGCAATTACAGCTAAACACACATGTATGGAAAACAGGGGAAACCGATGGTTAACAGGCGAAGCCCAAGATGGACCTTCACACACAGCCCTCCCCAAAGCTAGTCATGGCCTGCTACGTTTTATGTATCAAGCCTTGACAAAGCTAACTTGGTATCTCCATCAGTAGGAAAGCTCCTGTGACTGACTGCAGCCTGCACATCTTCTGCTCCCTTAGTCTCCAGTCTCCGTCTAGCCAAAATAAACTGGCATTAGTTGAGAGAAAAGGTTGACTAGCACAACTTCGTACAAAGACAGCTATACTTGTCCACATCTGGCTCACATCTGTCCAAATAAAACCACAAGCAGAGTAAGCATATTGTCATCTGCTCTGCTGCATAGGTGTGCCAGTAAAGCTTGCTAAAGACAGCTCCTTCTCTGCCTACCTAATGAGGTTATTCGCCATTTTAGGGCTCAGGTTGCAATTAAGCAGGAAGCCGGTGACTTTAGTCGCTCTAGTTTTGCACCCATACAACAGCAATGCAAACCAGAAAACTTCAAAGGTACATCAAAAGAAACCTTTAAAGGTTTCCAGTTTTCAGTCACCAGATCTCCCTACCCAGCACAGAAGCCAGCACAACTATAAGCTCTGTAATTAGAAAATTATTAAAGACCTGGAAACTGATGAGAAAAGAGAAGACAGAAAAAGCAAAAGATATTACACCACACTGAAATATGGCCAGGAATCTAACCTCAGGATTCCCATTAGCCACAGCCACCTCAAAAAAACTGGAAATGAGTAGTTATACAATAGTATAGCATTAAACTAGAATTCAGCGGGCAACTGAAAAAAAACACACCAAAAAAAACACACTCCAGCAGAAGAGGCACAGTTCTCCTTGATCAGTGGGAAACTTTCCCTCAAGCTTAGTAGCAGCTGGATCAAATCCAATTGGAAAATAATATTCATGATTGTTTAGGTGTCCATTCAAGATTACCAGAAATAGTTAAATTGCTTTTCACCAGAGTAGAAGAAAAAAAATGTTGCTGCCAGATCCTGAAGAAACATAGCTGTGCCTGACCTAAGCCAAGAAGCCCCTCAAAGCAAAGATGATGATCAGTGTAGAGAAACTCATGAAGGATGGTTTTCACCAAGCATGCCAACCAACAACATTATTATAGACCCCCAAAATTCTAGATCTAGCATCTAAATCAATTCCAGCTAACAGGGTTAAAGCATACAGACCCACTGCAGTTTCTATTAAAGGTACCATGGGAGCAACAGTACTGAGCTGATTGGAATGGTAAAAAACCTAGAAGCTTCAAAAGCTGAGAAAGTCTGAAATAATGCTGGGAAAAGATGAGATTGGGGGGGGCTGAGAAAGAGCTGAGGGATAGAAGGGGATATTTAGAGAAGTCGGTGGTGTAAAAAGCAAGGAAGCTGTGTGACACATTTCTATAACAAGCTGAATGCGCTCAATTTCCAGTATACCATTGATTATGTGAGCCTATACATTCTGGTTAGAGGGCACCCAATGCCTAAGCTGAGAACAAGCAGCTTTCCGTTTCTCCCCCGACTCCTCCATCCCAGAAATAAAAGTTCATGTGAGCTCCAGCCTTATTGGAAGAAGCTAGAAGTATCTAAAAAAAAAAAAAATTGCAGCAGAGGAAAAAAAAAAAAAAGAGAGAAACAAGAAGACATCCATCCTCCACTGCTCACGCCAGAGCAGCAGCGGCACATGGAATGCACTACACATCACGCTGACACGGCTAGAGAAAGAAATTCACGTGCACACATTCAAAATGGTTTCAAGTCAATCTATCCAGATGTTTCTGCATAGCTGCATGTTAGTAATGTTCTGCGGGCAGAATGCAACAGACGCAGCAAAGCCCTTCTTGCTGTGCAGAACATCTGCAGGCAAACGGAAGGCACAACCGTAACTCACAACAGCTAAAATTAAGTTCACTTGTGCATGCTTTATAACTAACGCTCAGACAACACGCATGAAAGAAAAGAGAAAGGTAACCCAGATGAAGACAGCTAAAGAAAGAGGAAAATACATCCTTACGTTGGTTTTCGATTTGGATTGTAATTATGATTTTTTTTCATCGCTCTCAGCAACCCATTTTCCACATTCTCTCCCCTCCTCTTTTTGTACTATATATTGCTGATTTATGTTCCTTCACAGAGGAACTTAATCGTTTGGAAAACTTCAAACCACAAAAAACTCTAAAAAAACTAAATACACAGGCTGGAATAGTAATGAATGGCTCTGCTCAGAGAAGTTCTGACCATGCAATTTCTGTCAAAAGATGTTATTCCATAGAAGGTTACTGATTTTAATAACATTTTTGATGACAGATTTGGCAAGGCTCATGATGACAGTTTCAGAGTCTCGGAGGGAAAGCAGGGCTTTTCCTGGAAAACTGAAGCTTCAATCCAGCTTCATTTCACACAAGAAAAGATACATTTTGCTCTGCCATAAAGCAGAATAAGCTTTCAAACATCAGAAATTGTTCTCTGGCCAAGATCTGTTTCTATTATCTGATCCAGAATCAGCTTTTTGAAAAGCCAAGACTTGGGTACTTGAGCATGGCAGGACTTCAGTGAATCTCAGAAGAAAATCCAGAAACCTTCACTACTAAGAGTAAATGCTCAGACAGCTCCTCAGGATGTACACGTTTATGTTTATGATAAGAGCATCAGAGATTACATCGTCTACTATTTGAAATAATTAAATGACCAGAGTGGAATTCTTGCCTGATAGTCCGTGAACTTGAACAAATGTGTATTGCTGCACCTCTGAAAGCTCTGTTGAGAAGACTGCATGCTCCTCTTACCTTCAGATCTTCCTCAGTTGTAAGCATTTTCAACTAAAACCTCCCCAAGTCACTACAATCATCAGAGCTCAACTAGTGACAGCAATAGAGAAAATTTAAGCACATGCAACACAAGCATTGACTCAGTCAGGTTTTCCAGGCATATTTTGCGTGGAAACCAGCTCCATGGCCAGAGGTAAAGAACGCAATTTATTCTAGGAGAAAAGCCTACAAACTTATTCCAACATATCAGAGGGAGCATGAGTGAAGCTCAGGGTTGCTGCTACACCTGTCCTTTGGATAAACAGAATCCTCCTGGGTTGTCAGTTGCTATCAGTATTAAGATGATACTCTGCTTTAACAACACAGGATTTGCCTTCTAAGTGGCTTAGAAACAAACTCTCTTCTCAGTGAGGAATACTCCAAAAGGGATCTTGAAGCCTGAGAGACCAGCCCAAACTGTACCCCATTTTCACTTAATCTTGAGTGTAAATCTGCTCAGGAGAGAAAGCACCAACTTCACTTGAACTCAGTCTATGCATTTGAGGAAACACAGGTTATTTCAAAAGCCAAGGATACTCATATAAGCTAAACACACCAGCAAGGACATGTGGTCCAATAAATGCAACAGCAATATAGCAGCAACAGCAAGAATATTAACCGCTTCAATATCGTGAAAAGTAACTGATGACAGGTCCTCTAACTTCATTGTCTTTCACAAAAAAATTTCTATTTTAAATGAAACCCGAGAAGCTTAAAGGCTCAAGACAAAGCCTATCTGAAAACTCCCACTATCATGCCCTTTGGATGGCCAGGTCTTCAAACCAGAGTTTTTATTGTCTTCTGCTGTATCTCTTTAGTACCTAGAACATGCATCTTCTCTTCCTGCTATCACATCTCCCTTCTCATAGGATCTTGTTGAAATCAGTCCTCACCTGCAGCTCAGCTCACTTTCCATTCCTTCTCTCATCACACATAACTCTTGGCTTCCTGAATTTCAGGCTATTGCTTCCTCAATAAACTCCCACCTCCCCCATGCCCATTTTCACCTCATTTTTCCTCTTCTTATGAATGTCTCCCCCATGACAATTTCTTTTCCTTAAGCTACAAGTATTTTAAGCTCTCGGTCTTTACAAAATCCACCCTTCACTTCAGTTTATTATCCAGCTACTGGCTCTTTTCCTCTTTTTTTTTTTTTTGAACCTCAAAACATTAACTGTGCTGTCTAGTCTGCCTGAAGTAGAACTGGATGTGAATCCATTTTCCCATGCCATGAAAGATCCTGAGCTTTAATTGCCTTTTTTTTTTTGCTGTTTCACAATGAGATAAAACTGAAACTGCTTGATATTTTTATTAAAACCAGCAACATAGATGTCTATCTCAGACTTGACAACAAGCTTTGCAAAGGTACTCATATGGGAAAATTTCAGTCTACCTAATTAACAGGAGAATTTTTTTAAAACATCAACCAGGTTAATGTTTTCCATATTGTGCTAAGCATTATGATAGGAAACCAGCACCATTTTAATTCCTTTCTCACAAAATTTACTCCTGAGCTGGGAAAAACCTTCCCGATTAAATACATCATTCTAGATTATTATGGCCTCCTGGACAGTTATGGTTTCAACAAAAAAACTGTAATAAAAACCATTTATCTGCTTTAACCTGGACTTCTCCCCTACAGCTCCTCTCTACTCAGAGAGGTGCCCAGTAATTCTTCCCAGCTAAAGCTTGCCTGAAGATAGCTGTACGGCCTAACATCTCCGCTTTGAATCTGGTCCTCACAAGGCATCGTTGATTGTGTCCAAATTGTGCTTGCATTCTCCTTCCTAATCACTCCCCCCCCCCCATGATATCCTCTGGAAAATCTTCACTGTGAGAGAACCACCGGACTGGCTTTGATGGACTTTGCATGATCACCAGAGGTTGCTTCAAGGAGTTAGCCCAAGACAGCTACCTTCTGATGAATCTTGCTTTTAGCCATTTAAGATGCCACATTCAGCTGTCAATCCCAGTCTTCTGGTAACAAGCAAATGGAGACTGGCACATACCAGACACCAGCCCTTGGTCCAGTGCAGTATCTTATCTAAGCAGTAGATCATGTGTGTGTGTGTATATATATGTAAAATCATGAATACTCTGAAACAGATCAAAGTATACCAAGCCAAGTAAATCTATCTCAGGTGATGGCTAGCAGTGGATGTCATGGGAAAAGCATTAGAACTAAGTAAATCTATAGTAAAAATTCTCCAATTTTACTTTACTGTTTCCTGAACCAGAGGTTTCTTTTCTGGTTTAACAGTTCTTATTAGATAATTTCCATTAATTTATCTAACATTATTATTTTGAAGCTCTTATATGTAATTTCTCACCTGACTTCTACCCACTATTAGCCCATAAGCCAATCTAACACACATCACTAAGCTCTCAAATACACGCCTTTGTTTTCCCTTATGAAGCTCTCCAGGGCTAACATGCACTTCCTTTAATTTTTGTGACCATGCCTGCGTGTGGTGTTTGACAACAGCCTGCAGCTACAGCTGGGTCTGCCTGAAGCTGCATTACCAGTTTGTTCACCACTGTCTGTTGCCATCTCGTACTTGACAGAGTCTTGTTGGGGTAAGGACACCCTGTTCTGTGTTTGTATATCATCCAAAACAGCAGCACCCTGGCCCATGACTAGGCAGCATGGCAACAGAAAATTACAACTCAGGCACAGTGACAACAAGTTTCAGCACAACCATCATCTTGATGGCTAGCCAAGCTGTAGGACTTTGGGAGTGGGAACCATCATTTGTAAAGTGGTTTGCACACATCCTGGAATGAGGTTGCCTCTTAACCCAATTTGCCTTTGCAGAAGTAAAATCTGGGTCCTTCCCAGTAAAGATCAGGTGCGTTTCTCTGCTGAAAGTCAATCTCCCGGTGTCAACAAAATGTCAGCTATCCACACAACAACAGGTAAATGTAGTTTGAAGGACTCCCACAAGTAATATTGACAGCTGGAGTGAGTATGATCTCAAGTCTGCCCTTCAGGCCATTTGAGAATAGCAGGTAACAACAATGAAAGTTTGATCATATTAACACAGGGGAGAAATCAAAATAAATGTACTAATCCAAAACAGGCACCACAGCTTCTACCAGATTTTTGCCTTTGACTATTATGAAAATGTTGCCAAATCTTGTTATTTTAGTAGTATTATTTTGGGGATTATTTTTTAAATAATGCCTCCCAGAGAAATGCTATTGGCATCAGTACCTTAGTTGTTGCATAGAAAAAGCATTTCAGCAAAAGCTTAAGGACATGAAAATGAAAACACAGAAACCAGAAAATAAATGGTATATACCTTTACTTGGAGGAGGAAGGTGACAAGCACAACAATTTGTAAGGTCTCTCAACAGTTCAGACTTCTGACTTGGTCAGACCAAACCTTATCAGGAAGTCTTTATTAAAAACTACAAGTTCTAATAGTTCCACTGTTCTTTTCCTGCAAAAAGCTTTCATTAAAAACAGACCTGAAAATTAAAGCTTGAATAAAAATAAAGTTAGTTTGGGTAGGGTTTGGGAGTGGGGAGGATCTGGGAGAAGTCCAGTGAAGGGCTGTATGTTGAATATGTAAACAAACATCATATTCAGAACTATCCTGAAATATGCTGAATTCCCACAATTCCTGTCTCATCACTAGCCTGTGGCTCTTCTCCAAATTTTGTAATTTCCCCCTGGTTTAATTATCCCCTTAACTGAACTAGTTTGTCAGTATGCAGAGGACATAAATAAAACTAGTCATGGGCAATAAAGCCTTGCAAATCTTTTATTGTACTGCTCCAACTCCCTATCATCCCTCCTAATTTTTAATTGAATGTTGCCATTAAGTGGTTCCCTTTGCATGCAAAAAAAACCTCACTGGCTGCATATTAAGCTCCTGTACTCCCAGAATAAGCATTACTGACGTGACATTTCTAATTCTAATTATTTTAGATTATTTTGCAACAGTCATTAAAAATAGAGGGATTTTCAATATTCAATTAAGAAATAGGCCAACAGCCTAAGAAAGAACCTTAGCAAATACACTGAAGGTATTCTCAAATATTAAAAAAATGCTGCCAGGAGATGAACGTGATTTCTAAAGCTGCTTTCCGAAACTGCTGCTAGAGATAGCAGGATAAGCTGTTGTAATCCTAGGTCTGGAAGCAGGGATACCACATCCTTCAAACTGCTGTAGGCAGTAACCAGGAGACCTTTCCCCCCTCCTTCCCCATGCTTTAAACCTGTTTCCAGCCCACTGGAGTGGGAAATATAAGCAGTGATACCATGGCCAGTTTCTGCCACCAAACAGATGGTGACTGCTGGAAGCCAGCAATGCAGATCCCAGTCACTGAAACTTTATTGGGAGCGCCCACCAGCATGAATAAATGTCTTTAGACGGACTAATTAAAAGGACTCTTTTCATTAGTTAGGACCATCTGTTAGGCCACAGACCTAGTGGAATTGCATACAGGTGGACATTCCTAGGTGGGAATCAGCAAAAGAGCATCTCATGACTTGTAAAGCTATTGTGTCCCAATAACAGACTAATGAGGCTTCACACAGCATATTCCTTTAGTCTGTGTCCACAAAAAGAATTTTACCCCTCTCCCCACCTCAGCTGCATAGGTGAGGTATTGAGCACTGAGTTCAAAAGCAGCTTGGACTTTCTGGCCAAATGTACCCAGTATTTCTGGATGTGTCACAAGTTTCTGTACCTTCTTATAATTATCCTGGTGTTTCCATCCAGCAGCAAAAGGGAAAAACACAATTATTTTTTTATCTTTTCCAAAAATGACTAAAGATCAGCTTGTAAAAGCTCAGAAAGTCTACAAGAACAAATGTGAAATCCATGACAACGAGCTTGGGGGCAGAGAGGATAGTGGTACAAAACACTTCCAAGCTTTTGCTTGAAATCATGTCCTTCACATAGTACAAGGTAATTCTTGTAAGACTCAGCATTAAAGCCTTATGCGCAGTGATTCAATCTTCCTTTGAAACTCGTATACACGACAGATACAGTGCAATGGGCCAGACTTGCAGTTCTAGACTTCTTGTTTAGCTCTCAGCCCAGAACACCCAGCTCCTTGACACTTCTGAGTTGCCTGCATTTGACAGCAATGCTTTTGAACAACAGGGCTAAAACTCAGCCCCAGGCAGCTTCTAATTCTAGATGTCAGGATTTTCTGTGCACTGCTGTTCACAAGAGCGGGTGCTTGCCGTGTTGCTGGCAACTGCAACAGGCACTCAGTCCTGGCAGGCTGGTGCCCAACTCCCTTATGGGTGCAACCCCTTGTGGGTCTTGGGTCTACCCCAGCTGTGTTGCCTAGGGTTTGAGTTTGCTACAGCTTCCATTGTCTTACTGTCACATTGTACAACTGGCTACACAACTACTTAAGTCAGCTATAAACACTGTTTAGCAGCCAAAAGTACCCAGGCAAATTAGATGAGTGTATTGCATCATTTTGAGATCATAGTTAGATCTTAATGCCTTTGGCTTTATGCAACAGCTTTTTATGTGCTTTGATCCATGATCCTCGATATCAAACTCTGCACAATATTCACCAGACTTCAATAGCAGTTTCTGAAGAGAAAGAGCCACACACATTTTTCTTGGTACTTCACAGGAACATTGGTCCCAACTTCCTTGCTTTGCTTCCAAAAGCTGAGCTCTAGAAAAATAACAAGCAAACCTCTTATGTTTCCAGGTATTTCCAATGGAAATATATGTTAATGGTTGGTTACTATATGAGAAATACCTGAATAGTATGGTACAGAATCACACTCAAGGCATCTCTTCAACTACTCTAGAGCAAAACAACTGTGTTGGTTAGCAAGATGGTTGGAGGTAGTAAAGACAGCAAATGATCCTTCTTTAAATCTTAGAGGTGATTTAGGAAACTGCTCCTTATCTTCGAGATGAGATGGCACACTTTAGTTTGTCATTCGCTAACATGCCATGTAACTAACCACATACGTTACAAGGTGGAGAGTCCAGTAAGATAACCAAAGACAGACCCTAGTGATGGCGTTACATTTGTTCATCTAAAGAAAAAATTTTCATCTCCAGATCTAGACCCCTCAGTGCTCACAAATATTGTCTCATATTCAAAGACATTGGTAATGGAACTCCTG
>NW_010522828.1:31065-63097 GCF_000687285.1 Phaethon lepturus
GGCTTTAAAAAAAACCCAAGCTACACATTTACCCCTGTGAAGCAAAACACTTGTAAACACCTAGTCATGGCTGCAAATCACTTCTGTTAATTGCTCACATTTCCTGCAACGGCAGCTTCTAAGAAATTACTATTACTTAATATTTGCTTTTCTAAGGCACCAGGAATTCTCAAATGGGCCCCAAGATGTACAAGAATAGAAGGGTTAAAAATCCCAGCCTAAACATGTTAATACAAGTACTGGTCACTGCAGTTCTCTCGTACCGTCCTATATGATACCAAGGCTTCTGTGGGCAAGAGCTGGAAGGAGGAGATGTCATTGCTGAAATAAGATAAAGGTCTGAAAGGAAACATTTTCAAGAAAAAAGTTGTTTCAGGCCTTAGTATACACAAAAGGTCACCAACAGTTTATTTTTCCCCCCTTATACATCACCTTTAGACAGCCAAATAGGGCAACACAGACATCCAGGAAGCTGGCTAGCCAACATACAAAGAACTTTAAAAACAGCAGAAAGGCCAATATGTTCCTATTTACAATATTTTGTGACCCTAACCTAATCATCATGTTTTATTATTTCCTCACTTTATAGCTCTTTTCTTTCAAGAGAGCCAGCAGCCAACATTTCTTCTCTGCTGGCCAAAAGGAGCAGCCAAGTGTCTACATCACAGCCAATATCAGTTACTGAGCCATAAGCAGCTAATATGAGTTGTAAATGCACAAGGTAGCAGCTGATGCCCTTCTACTGGAAAATTAGACTTGGGTTTTAGGTACCTAAGGATTTTTTTTTTATATAGACTTAATTCATTCTGTGACCCGATTTCAAATTATTTGATCAAATTTGGATTTAAATTAGGGCAGCCAGTGGAACTACACTAATTTATGCCAGCTGAGGAACTGAGTATATTTTAATACCACTTTCTCTTGTTTTTGTGCAAGAATAAGCAGGCAAGAATTCAAGCCCAAAGAAAGCAAAATACCATTGTGTAATTTCAAGGCCAAATAGAAGCATGTGCACTGAAATCAGAAACCTCCAATTTAAATAACCTTGACAAAACAGAGGTTTTTCCCAGTGTGGGAGTCTACTGATCTCAGTAGAAGTCCTTCAAGACACAGCAAGAAAATCACTTATATCTAAAGCTAGTCAAAAGCATTCAGATGGTATATTCACTTACAACCCTGTGTAAACAGTAGTCACAACTCTTGGATTCCTTCAGTTGATACATCTAGAAGCACCCAAACCATTTGTAGATAAGCTGTATAAGATGGTAACGTTCATTCCCATTATCTAAGAACAGTATATTGCTTCACAGAAATGCAGTTCCTTCACAAGACTTACTTTCAGCCCTAGCAACGACTGGCAATCTTCTTGTAACACTGGTCCTGAGCGTAGCTGTCATGCGGAGGGGAAAACAACGCGCTAAGCCTATTTGAGTCCATCTTATCGGAATTCATGGTGAGACTAATTCTTAGAGACCCACATTTAAAAGCCATCTCACCCCAGTGTTTTATGGCCCCCTGAGCATGCTCTAAACAGGTCTGCATTTGGACATGGACACTCCACCACGAGATACAATGGGTGGCGTTCCTGTCATACTGAGAGTCCAGTTACAACTTGTCTACAGCTAGTGATGTGTCCAGAAGAGGTAGATGCTGAAAGATCTTGATAAAGTTTATACTGTTTGCCTTCTAAGGATAAGAGCCCCAATTCACTAAGCTCATTAGGACCTTTATCTAAGGATTTACATTGCACTCCAGCCCTTATTGACATTTTGCATAGGACCAAACAGTAGTCCCTCAGAGAAAAAGGTGTTCCCAAGGATAGTTTATACAGAGACAAAAATTAAATTAATATTTGCAAGGAAAAAGTGAGCATGCAAAATTAAAAAAAACCTGCTTTTTGCAATATCAGTCTCCCTCTAAATATGCAGCTCAAATGGAACCTGATACACCAGCAATACAGAATTCCTAAACGGGAACAGTGGAAAAAGTTAAAATAAAACAAACTTATTTCAAACTTTTTCTAGAAGAACATGAAGTGGATTTCAGAGAAAACTTAAAGCAGTTAAGATGTATGTAAATCAGGAATATGCTTCAGCAAACAGAAGTTTAGTCAATTGGTTTATTAGCATATTTTTATGGCTGTGCAAACAGATACAATTAACCTTATAGTGCACCTAGAATTCCATGTTAGCCTAGATATGGGGAAGGAATAGCAACTAGGTAAGATCAATACCGCAATTTCCCCTTAAAAGGAAATTATTTTTCCAGTATCCATCAGAAGTACCAGTCAACACACCTGACTGGCAAGTTTGTATTCCAGTGCATTGCTTTCAAGGGTTGTTTTCTGGCAAATACCAAAGAAAATCTCTGCCTAAGTTGATTGCCCAGGGTGCTATAAAATATTTTAAATTCTCTCATCCTACATCAAGAATAAGAAAAAAATAATCATAATTTCACCTTTACCCAGTGTGTTACCTGTTGAGGATACTTCCTTAGATACACAATTTGGCATTTTCTAAGCAGCAGCTCCATTTTGAAACTCAAAGTAATATGAAAGGGAGCCATTAAGCCATGGAGTTAGTTTTCCTCACTTGCCATTAGGGGTTCAGAAAGGAAATATCACGCAAGACAAGCAGTTGAACTTCCTCAGCCACATCTCAAAAGAATTACTATCAATTTAGGGGATGTATTCCTACAGGATTCATAATTTGGTTTTGTTTTGAGAGGAATTTTGGGATCAGCACCCTCGGGGGGAGGTTATTGGTATTTTAATGCTTTTCTAGTTCCCCATTAAAATGCACGTTCTTGCAGAAACATTTTTAATAGCATCTGACTACAACAACCATAGGAAGCTCTTGTGCAGCAGCAACATCTGCAGACATCTGCATTTGCCAGTCACAGTCCAAAAGGAAATGAAATAGCTCTTCATCCAACGTGGTAAAGTTAAAAATGGGATGATATTGGAAGTCTAGAGTATCGACCTTTTTGACATATTCCTTAAAATTATTAAAATTAAACCTGAATTTAGAATCAATTGAAGATCTATAGACAATCTTCCACTTACCTATGTGAAAAGCAAGTGCCAATGCACTTTTACTAACGCATCAGCATGAAATTCTTCAAAATTAAAATTAAACCTTCTGCTTTGAATCCCTGCTTCATCAGCTTTATCCTTAACCCACAAGGAACACAAATCTCCTGGACTGAAGAGCTAAGAATATAGGTTAAAATCTACTCTACACAAGTTACTAGGATCACTTTTTACCTGCTATACTCCTAACAAGTCTCCTTTTTCCTCCAATTTACATTTAATTCTTGCTTTAGTCAAAAAGCAGCCCTGTTAACAGTTCGTTCACAACCAGTACCAGGTACATACACGCAGTAGTGGGCCAGCTTTATCCCTAGAGACTGAACATGCCACCTCTGTGACATTTAAAACCTCTACTGGCCCAAAGATCAAGCAGCACAATTCCATTTTTCAACTTGCAAATCCTTGAGTACAAGTAGTGTTGAGTCTCCAGCATTTTAGGGGAGCTACAGCTGATCATGTGCAGAGACCGTAAATGTGCACATAAAGCATAGGAGGGGAGAAGGGTGGGGGGGATTAAGGTGTACAGCTAAGGGGATTAAGGTGTACTAGCAACAAATTGAGGATAGACAGGTTTCAAATAGAAGTTAAAGAGGAATGTGAAATATTTAGAGTAACTAATAATGCATAAAGCACCACCCCTTGTCATCCTAACCCAACAGAAAGGCTGTCAGGAGAGATGGGGGCCTGGGAACCGGCATGATTCATGTACTCACTAATGTATATTGTAATAGCATCCTGAAACTACTGGCAACAGCAGAAGCACAACAAAACAAGCAAGACCGCTCAGCTAAGTACGCCATTACAATGCATGCACAGTTGTTTTATTATACACAGGCCAGTAGATTAGTACTTACCACCTAACAACGTATGATTAGGTTCACTTCAGAAGCAGATACAGATGGGCAATGTGGATGTCCACAGAAACTACACAAGCAATAGAAAGCTACGTGCATGGGAAAACTGGACAAACTTTGCCCTCTGACAGATGATGTGTGTGGATAAAGGCAGACTGATATTTTCCCTCACCACATGTCAGGGGATAAAAAGGTGTTATAAAATCTTCCATTTGTTGCTGGCATTTATGGCTCTGTGTAATCTTGTTTTAATTAAAAGGATGGAACATCAGCATTTAACAAGATTTAGAAAAACTACGTATGAGAGAACTTACATTTACCATTCTGTAATATGCCACTTATAACAATGTACATTCCCCACACCACATGTGAAGTTCGTGTTTGTCAGCACTGCTATTTGTGGCTCCCAGCATATTTTTTTTAAGTTCCACACAAATTAAAATAATGGGCAAGATGATACAATGCCTACCTCATTTACCTAGCCACGGACTGATCGCACGCCATTTGCTTCCACCGTGTTGCAGTCACTGCCTCTAAGCAATTTTGTCTAAAACACTTCCTCTAGAGCAGAATAAGAGATGAATTTCCTAATACCTCAAGGAGGCTGTTGCTAGCCACCAGCCTGGTTGTAAATATTTGTTGCACATTATGTAACATCATTGATGATCATTTCCTACTGTAATGGTCTTCATTACAAGAGCCCGTTTTCAGGCCTTCAGTCCACCATTAACGTTTCCCTTTAGCCCAGATTTGATACACTTTTTTCCTTTACTCTTTTTCTTCAAATAATGGTTTTAGGTGTTTGACAGTGGTCATAAACGTAGAGCTTAACTTACTCAAAAGCACCTTTGATACAAATAATAGAAGCAGACACAGACCACAAGAAATAGCTAATTATTTTAATTTTTTTTTTTAATCAAAATAAGACAATCTTCACAAATTAACCAAAGGCTATGAGCAAGGTCTTCTGCAGCTGGTACAATAAGTATAGTGTCATCCACCTTCAAACAAACAGACTCTATGAGTCATGTTTCCAGCAATCAGGAAACAGTTAAAACACCATCATTGTTCATATGAGTTTGGAGATTTTTTGAGTGGCTGAACCACTTTCTCAAACTTCTTACCAAAAAGCTAAACCAAGAATTTCAGGCTAGTACCTGAGATAAGACAACAAGGCTTTAAGATTAACTTCAAATACTAAAATTCAAGATGAAAGCTGAAAAGCTGGAAGCACCAGTGCTTCGTTGTAAGACCGAGAGAGTTGACTCCACTGAAAACATAATCCATGTTACCATTTCTGCAGTCAACAAATAACATGCTTTCAGCTGATGCTCTGAAGATGCAATTAGGAGTCAAATCTTCAAGTATTAACTCCCACTTTACCCTTCATTTCAGTCATTTCACCCAGGTGCAAAGTACAAAAATACAAGCAAGTACAAAACAGGGTAACAAAATAGCCAAACCTGGCAGCCAGCAAGTAGACCATCACCACTAACCAAGTGAGCAGTCTTGCTTCTTCCCTAACCTCAACCCACACACAATTGAGATTTAACCATGACTGTAATTGTTTCAGGAATCTCCAAGTCCTTAGCTTCAGTGCTTGTGGCAATGAGTTCTGCAAATTAACAGCAAGAGTGAGGTCAATCAACTACCTACCACATATAGTTAGTTTTGCTTATGTACACATAAATATGTGCATATATAGACAGAAATACATTGGCACAACCTCTATCATAAGCCACAAATTACTGAAAACTCAGTGCAATGAAAGGAGGGCAGTCATGGCGTTGCAGCACGTTCGAACAGTCCCGTGGTTCCTGTAGCACATCAGCCTGTAATGACACCCTAAGGTCATGACATCGTACAAAAGATTCATTGGTACAAAGCATATACCTTCTCGTCCACAAACACCCCCTTTGGCTCCCGAGATTCAACCATTTCCCTGCAGAGCCCAGGTGGTAGTTGCAGTTATACTCACTGACTTAAACACCTGATGAGTTTGTATTTCTTCAATACTTTTTTTAAAATGGAAAAACAAGAACACAGAAATTTGAAAGCACACATACATTTGAATAATGTTAAAAACAACTTAAACATTAAAGCAACAGCAGGCAGGAAATTATGAGCTAAGACTGCTACTTAGTTCTTTCTGCAACTCACATCAGCAGCAGCACTCCTTCCTGTCCTTCTCTCTAAATCAGATGCGTGCTTATTTAAATGCATTTATTTAATTTAGCTGTGCACTGCTCCTTCCTCTTACAAAGCAGATAAAAAAGTCAAGCAGATAATGATCAAAGACTTTAAAAGATCAGCAATCAGAAGGACATGGCTATTTTGTCCTCCCTTCTCTCCACCCTTTCTAAAATAGATTGTAGAGGCTTACTGAGAACCAAAAGGAACTGGGACTACTCTCCAGTTGCTTCTGACCCTTTAATTAGAGCAGCAGGGTAGAAATAAATAAACCCTGCCTTCTACTACCTTTATGACCTTCAATTTCTGACACTGCAAGACACTCTGAAGAAACATGTTAATATCAGAATTCCTCAGCTGAGGAAGGGGAAGAGTCTCTGATCTTCCCCTTCTGGTACATTAGTTTGTTTAGAAATGAGAATTTGTGACATTTCTATTTGACAAACAATTAATGTCCCTTTCAGTCGAAATGGGCATTGCGTACTTCGTATTACACTCTTACTCTTTAGTTAATAGGGGCGTTTTCTGAGTCTTAAAAAAGTTTGTCCTGAATGTTACTGAAACCTACCTGTTAGATGTAGTGAGCAACTGATTCTCATTTTCGTAAGGAAAAAAAAATCAGGACAAAATGACAAACTGACTCAAATCAAACTATCCCATAATATTAGAGGAACAACAGGTTTTTAAAAATTACTTATGGTTCAATTTCAAAGTGAACTCTTCTACTTAATTTGGATGGAACCCTGTAAAGATTTTCTTTGTTATTTTGGTTAATTTTTTAACTGAAAACTCATTTTAGATTATTTGAAAAATCTTTAAGTGTAAAGAAATTCTCAGCTAGATGAAATCACTGAATATGATCCAGATTTGTGACAGTTTTAGTTAATTTAGTTAGATTTCTAGTAGGTTTTCAAAAGCAAGTCAATCCACTTAATACAGCTTTTTATACAGACTTATTTGCAGACTCTGCTGCAAACCAGCAGCCACTTTTATTAGTCTCTGTTCTGTTCACATAAAATCACTGTATCAGAACAGGGAAAACAGACAGATCCTCAAGCTGGTATAAACTAAAGGAACTTCTCTGGTAGATTTATGCTAGAGGGAGATTCTCATGCTTCTTTTCAGCAGCAGGTATTACTGTTATGATTAGTTTAGAAAATATGCTCTGTAGAAAAGTATACAACACTGGGTTAAAAAAATACATCTAAAATTATCTGCTGTAATTCTTCCAAGTATACAAATCCAATCCATTTTCATTAGCAAGTGTGTGGTCCTTCTTATATACTAGAGACTCAAGCACAAGTAGGGATGAACAGGCCAAACACAGAACTAGCAGCAGAAATAGTGATTCCAGGAGAAACCCCCTATCAGTTTTGATCAGATAATATGGTCCAATAATCTTATTCTTCCCTTCTTTCCTCCATGCAAATCCTGACCTAGGATGCATTTTTAGAGGTTTGCTTTTAAGAGACATTTTTTAAATTATTTAGGCATCTTTATTGGCAATATACTGGATGAATAACAGTAAAGCTTCACTTCTCACAAGGACATCCAAGGGCCTTTTTCTTGTAAGGCAACAGTCCTTCATTTCTCTCAGCAACACAAGAAAACCTTGAAGAGCTTCCCACTATTCTGTGGGGTGTCTGGAAAGAAGGTGCATTGTTGTTAACCATGCCTCAGCCTCTCCATTGTTATCAGCATCCAAGTTCTTTCTTTGCCCATCTTCCCCTCACCTTTTGCTATTTGTATTTCCTCAGGCATAATTTCCTTGCCTTTTAAAAAATGAAGACACCTACCTGCCTATGAGAAGATTTTCAGAGGTAGAAACAAACAATTCAGAGAAAAGTCATCTCAAGTTTTACATATGCTAATGTAACTTGAAAACACAATGGATTCATTTTTCTCCTGTATGTCCACACCTTCATTTCTCAATAGACAGACTCACGGTATGGGAGTAAGGCTGCGTGTAATTCCCCTCCCTACTGCTAGTTCCCCATGAAGCCTCGAGACATCTAGCCTGTGTCTCATACACACCGTATCCTCCCAAGGTGCCAGAAACCTTTTTTGGTTGTTAACACCCACTCCCTGTCCACTCTCAAATGCTAAAATGAAGCAAGTAAATCCCACTAGTCTCAGTTTTCACTGGTTAAAACCAAAGTTATACTCCCATTATAATTCTTTAAACACATCTTAATTATTCACTTTTACAAGTCACAGCTGTGTTGATATTGCTTTTATATGAAATAGTAAAATAAAACAAGAGTCACAAATCCTTTGTCTACAGATTGGATTCAAACTAAGGTATAATGGGATTTAACATAGATTGAACATCTCTGCTCTATCACCCAACACTCAGCTGAGTTACAGGCTGCTGCAAAGTAACTGCATAGTCTAAATAACCAAAAAGGGTCAAAGAAAGGACTGATACATGCCAAAAAATGTTCTCCACAAAAGAAATGTTTCTGGAATCTGAATGACCGATTTCTTTGCAAGTCCAAAACAAAAATAGTCTAGATGTACTTTGCAGCTAGTAACATATATTACATTTTCACCTTTGTAAAAATGCAAGATCAAAAGACCATAGCTCAGGGGTATAATTTTCTCCTCCTTTGTCACATCCCAAAATGTTAAGTACACGATCTTTTCCAGCAATCCCTACACAAAAGGATAAAATGAACAGCAGTGAACTTCAGGCTATTAAATGTCACCCCAAAATAGGTAATTACCATATGAACATTAAACTGATGCCCTCCTCTCCTTACAAGGTTCCTTTTTACTAGCTAAAGTTATTATCAGATCTTAATTGGTGTGGCAATGAAATCTCTTGGAGCTGCAGTTTGAAGACCTCCAAAACTTCACCTACTAGATTATTTTAAACAGTGTTGACAAAATTAGGCCAAAATAAACCTTAAAAAAAATATCACCAAGCACACATACATGGAGCATATGTAAGAGGCAAAACTTAATTGAATTCATGTCTATGCATATAATTTACACAAGTTACTTCTCAGAGAGTAATTGTTGGTCTGTTCCTCTATGGAAAGATTTACTGCAGCCCCGTCTGTGTCCTCACCTGTGAGCTTCATGGTGAGATACAGATACACAAGCATCAGTATGTTGTAGACTATATGAAAATATATATGAAAATAGTCTATCAGCCACAGGCAACAGCTGAGCAGTTCAAATAAACTACAGGCAAACTTGGACCACAGATGAATCTAGCGCTTGGTTCATTCACTGAGGGGAAGAGAGGAAAGCCATGAATTTCTGGTTTTTTAAAATTTCTGGTTAAAATTTCAGGCTATTTGGAGACAACATGATTTAGCTTCATCCCGAAGAAATACTTAACAAGGCATCTTTTCTCTAATACTTCCTTTACCAGCATTTTCCCAAAATAAAGAAGGGAGAGAAACACCAGCAGAGTTGACAGGGATCATGAGAATGTCTGCATTCATGTTACATCAAGGGCAACCATGAGAAAAGTCTTAAAATTACATATTAAAGGAGAAAGAATGGAAAGTGCTCCAGTCCAGACAGACCAAAGCACAAAGCCACAGTGTGTCACATTATTTTAGTTCAGGACGTCCTAGCCAGTTTTGTTCCTGTATGAACTGACACAAAGCTCATTTTTCTGCTTGTATAGTACTTAAAGTAGAGGGTACAAATAAAAATACACTGATGCTGAGAGGCTGAACAAACCCTGGCAAGTTTGAGAGGGTAATCTACATTACCTTTCAAATACTTATCTACACACTTCCAAAGATAAAGCAGCTGATGTTTACCATGAATTAAGATTATTTTTTTTTCCTAGAGGAGTTGAAGAATCTGAGAAGTTACTTCAAAAGGAAGCAAGCATCTGAAAAGCCACATATATGCATAACAGTTCTGTGATTTTAAGGTCATGTCATATTCTTGATCAATCCACGTAATCTCCAATTCAACATGGAGAAGTCTAATAAAAATACGCTACCATCTTTCTAACAAAGTCCCTAATAAATCTCACATCCTTCCATGGACTCAGCCCTTTCTTTGATGCTCAATACTTAAAAGCCACTGTTTGTTAAATTATCCTCCCAAGCCCACAGCTTTCTGCCTAACCACAAATTTTCCTTAACAAGTACCTGTGGGCACCTGTGTGTTTCCTTGCTTCTTCACAGCAGATTCCCATGCAGGAAATATCACTACAGCCCAAAAACTGGGGAAAACAGGGAAGGAGGCATGTCACAAAGCTGCGGCTCTCCAAAAGCTTTCAACACAGAAATGAGCTTTCATATTTCTATTCCAGTTTGACAGTTATTTTCTCCGTTTGTCTCAAAAGATGAGTTTCATCCATAGCCTCACAGCAGACTCAGTCCCACTGGCACTGCTAAGCTCACACAGGCTCGAGGCACTAAGCTACCGACTCTGACACGAGCTACTGTCCCTGCTCCACAGACCTGCTTTCTGCCAGGGCATCAGTCCGCTCGAAACGGTTTTATTTTTCACTCCTCAGTATTCATCACCTAGGCGTTTATTTGTTGGGACATTCACTGCCATCATCACGCTACATTGACAGAAATGTGGGGTTGCTGATTTATACCCACTGCAGAAAGATTCAAGAGCAGCAAGCAGCACAACATATAATTCAACAGCAGCACATAACTTCTGCACCCAAAACTTTATGGAGAGAGATGCCTCATCTTACCTCCCCACAGCTGCCTCTCTCTCCAAATTCTCTGTGGGCTCCTGGTCCCCTGCGCCCTTCCATCTGCTCAAGCCTGTGTGAAACTTGGAAGTCAACCCTGGACCAGCACAGATCTCACAAGCACCAGTTCCATATAGACTAAGTTTTACAGCTGCTCTCCAGGATCTAAGCCACAGCTCATGGTCTGCTTCATTTGAGAAGATACCTTGCCAGCTCCTGCACCTGACAAGACATACATTTTCACCTCCCTAACATCTTCATATAAATTTGTAGGTACATGAGCCATTCTAGCATGAGGTTAAGAGACAGATAAGAGATCATAGGTTTTGTTTTGTGCTTGTGCAGAGGCATTAATTGTGTACAGGACCTGTCACTGACACATGCTGTCTGTTCAGATCAACTTTCTTCTCCAGTCCATATCACAACCTTCATTTTGAAGCAAGAACACTCTCAGTTTTACTCCTAACATGCTACAAGTCATATTGTAGTGGCTTGTAGGGAGGTTCAGGGAAAAACAACCTCCACCTCACATCGCTCTTTAAATAAGGGAGGATTTGCAAGAACTTACTCTCGCACTCCTCAGACATCGCCTGGCACAACAGGCACAGCTCCTGGCTTACAGGATGTACTTTCTGCAGCATTAAGCGGTTGCAGTGGAAGAGGGAACTAGCTTACATTTTTTCCTCATCTTAGACCCGGGAACCGAGTCCCTTGGAGCCTGCCCACAGCTCCAGAAACTCCACATCCACGTTACCACACCCCTTCAGCGTGCTGTACATTACTTCTCAGCAGGGTTTATTGGATTAGGTTCACAACAACTGCATGGCCTTTAAACAGGAGCAGGCACATGGGTACAGCCTTATGCGTCTGACCATATTTATCGATCCCTGGTTTTATAAGCCTTGCATATTGCAGTATCTACCAAGGGCTACTTTTGACTTCAGGCAGAACAGTCATGGTGAGTTTGGAAACAATCAAGGTCTTCCGCAAACTCCCTGGACAGCTAGTAACTGACTCCCTGCAAAGTTAGCGCTCCATGCCCTTCAGATTAGGGAAATAGCAATTTGTTTTCATTAGGAGAAATAAACTGTTTAGCAGATGGCTATTCATTTTTCCCCCCTCTGTCAACTCTAATACAATATAAATGGAAATCTTACTTAAATGAACATTCAAAGAGCTCTCAGAAAAATCAAAATTCCTGTACATTAAGTGTATGGTTTTTGCAAATGAAGTAAATTAATCTTTTTAAAAGGAAGGTTGTTTTAATATTTGACTGACAGCATGCAATATTATTAAAATACATTGATCTGCAAGCTTTAAACAGATGAAAGAAGATTATCTTAGACATTAGACCCACTTAGCTAGGTTTTACTCACTGAGTAGATATTCTTCAGGCTGTGTAAATGTCATTTGTTGTCATTATTTCAGCTAAGTATCTTTATCAATATGGCAAACCACACTAGGCTGTTAAAGGACAAAAACTCAAGCAAGAAAGTCCCACTTCCAACTTGCCACACTCTTTAGGGCCAACAAGTCTGAAGATTTGCCTAGACTTTGGTTTCGCATTTACGCGGCGTGCAGTGGAACCTGTATTTGAAATACACAGGAAAGAGCTTGTGCAGGAGGCACACGAGTGTGTGCAGGGAGGCCTGAGCCCACGGCCGCAGGAGGAGGTAGAGATGACCTGTCAGCCTGCGTATGTCATTGCACACGTCTGTCTTGCACCATTTCTCTATTGGGGCTGCTCCCTCCCTGGGTGCTCACAATAGCCCAGTGAGGCCACGGCCACAAGAGGCTTCCCAAGCACAGCATGATGTGAAAACAAACAACTCTGGAGGGGATTTACAAGACTATAAAAATAGAGGAGACTGCTTTATTTCCTCTGTAAGCTGTTTTTCAGGAGTTGTTGCAAGAGGACAATATCACCGTTACATTGATGCCCTCCCCTACCTGTTCAGCAGACGCTAGTTTAATACTGAGGCTGGCTCACATTGTTATATCATAGTACAAAAAATACGACAGCATTTCAGCGTATTGCTATCATGCTTTCACATGCCTCCTTGATCCTATCACCTATCCAAGGAGTTGCCATCAGCAAATACGTTCTCCCAGACCTAGGGAGACGAGGGAAAGTGGTGCTGCATTGGTTATAATAGTTTCCTTCTCTTGCTCAAATCCAGCAGTCAGAGTAGCAGTACACCAGGCTCCAACACAACACCAACCAAAAAAATATGAAAAGCTACTATATTGTAGTAACAAATACAAATCCAGACCAGACAGGAGACTCATGGAACAAGGCACATAGTCAATGAGGGCTTGCCTCTCAGTGGGAATATACCTCTAGTCAATAAAGCACTTACACATATGTTTAAGTCACATCGCAGTCAGTGAGCCTTAGAATGATTAAGTGTTTTCCTGAGCAGCTTAAAGAGGAAATAAAGTATTCTCCTATATTTTTATAGTTTATTTCAAAAGAAGGTCCCTAGATTGAAATAATATTGTTTGTGTTGTAACTATTTGACTCATGATGTGAATTTCCTGCCATATAGAGTTTCCCCAAAGAACACCTGGAAATGATGAAATAAGGGTTTGTCTTAATGGCCATTTCCAGTCTTGCAGTAAGGGCATCAATTATCTGTTTTCTCCTGGACAATGAACAATAAATTGTTATCTAAAAAATTCAGTCAGATATTAAAACATACTCTGTAGAACAGAATAAGATCTAGGGCTGCCATCCTAACCCAAGGTCTAGAAAGGAACCGGACATGAAGTCCTCAGGGGCTCTGAGGGAACAGAGTAGACCACAGGGCCTCCTAGTTCCCCTCTCATTCCCAGTATATTCCTGGTCTTACTTTTTTGATTCCCTGAGTGGTAATATAATTGCTGTATCTCAGCTGACGAACCCACAGGTCTAGACCCTTTTTTCCAAGCCAGGTTTACCTGCCATTCTTAAAGTGTTCAACTGTTACCTCAATTTCAGCTCTAGAGCTCTCCAGAACATGCAGTAGAGAGGCTGGCTGCATTAACCCAACTATCACGCTTTGGGTAACTGTTTAAAACAGGCAGGCAGGGCTGAGCAAGCTTCAGCCCACTCCACCAGCAATAGCACTCAATCCTTCCCAAGGAGGGTGTGAGCTCAGAGCCCAGATCAGTAAACCACAGGCAGGGCTGTTCAGTTACAGGACCTGGCTCATGGTCCACATTGAAAAGCCTTTTCTTCATCATATGATGTAGACGCTCCAGGGTTATCACCAGAGATCCTTACAACCTTCTGCAGTTTGCATGGTTTCAAAACTTTAAGAACTTCCTAATGATTTCACCCTGAGAGAAAGAGTTAAAGAATTTTAAAGCCAAGAGACTGGATTTTTACTGTGTGAATGAATTCAACCAAACACAGCAACCCAGTGGAACCCCCAGACCTTTTTAAATGAGCCCCTACAGCAGATAATCTCTTCTTAATCAGTTTGATGCTCTGATAAATCGGCTCCTATTTCCTAGCATGGGGAGAAAAGGAGCAACTGAGTCGATGCTTCTTTGAAACAGAATATTCTGAGACAGAAGCTATTTGTATATGTAAATGCCAGAAAGCCTCTAATTTAGAAACACGGGCAATTCATTTCTATTTCAACTCCATAAGTCTATGTTTGTCTAATCCTGGGATATTTTGAGGATTTTATGTTAGCCCATGTGCATATCATTCCACTTGCCTGCACAGCAAAATTTACTTGAGTACACAAAACATATAGCAACTTGTTGGGCTGAGTAATAGTAATAATCCATCTAATCACAGTCAATTCAGCTGCTGGTTGCTTATGGGCATCTTTTACACATTAATTTAAAGACTGAATAAGCAAGATCAGAGCAGCTATTTAACAAAAGCATGCTCATAAAGCTCCTTTAAGCACCCAACACTCATTTTCAGAGGCTTGTGATCTGGGAGTACGCTTTTAAAATAAGTTTACCAGCTTTAACTTTTCTGTCTGTGGTCAGAACAACACCCTCAAGTCTGGGAATTTTACTTCATTTTTTACTAAATAACACACATCTCTGATCACTAATTTGGGCATCGATATAAAGGACACAGATACACAAACATAATGTGGTGGGCTTTTTGTGTTTTGGGGTTTGTTTTTGTTGGGGGTTGTTTTGGGTTTGTTTTTTTGGTGTTTTTTTTTTTTTATATATAAAACATTCATTGTGTCCATTCCCCAGCCTCAACTTGCCTTTTTTCAGTAAGTTACACTCAGTCAAAATTACCTCAGTGAGGTGATGGGCAGCACAGGGTCTCTAGGTGGCACAAGCAGTTTCTTCACTAGAAATATTTCTTTTTTAAATATGTTTGAGCAGGGATATCATGTACTCTTACCTGCTGAGGTTGTGGCCCATGATGGATTGCCACTGGAAGTTGCTACTTCCAGCTGTCTCATAGCTGGCTGGCAGCAGCAGTGACCAGCATGGAGCAGTTCATGGCCTACTCAAACAGGTCACCACTGCAAACCCCCACTGCTTAGGTCTGGTAACTTGCGTCCCTTACACTGTCACACCAGTGAAAGAGTAGTTCACTAGGTTGTGGCTTCAAGGATTAATGTGGAAGAACTAAGGGGCAAATTCCCCCAAACTGGGTGGACATTCCTATGTGGAACAAGCAGTCCCTGGTCAGGGTGTCAGGAGGTGGTATTGCAAGGCACACAGCACAACTCCAGACTTCTGTCCAAACTTGTGCCAAGGATTGTTCCAATCCATGGCACTGTAAACAGGATCCAGTCACTTGGACCATGATTCAGACTTGGCTAGAGATGATAGCTCTATATCACTCCTAAGTGTGCTGCAGGAGCAGCTGTGCCTCAACCACAGCAACCAGATCATCACAGGGACACGTGTATTTCCTGCACGGGTGTTGTCACAGGCAAAGGTGCTGGAGAAGATCAATTAATTCCTCACCCAAGACAACAGCACAGCAGTTTGACTGCAGGAAAAGGTGCACTCACTGCTTAAACTCAACTCTAAAGGTACTAGAAATCAAGCGTCAAGAGGACAGAAGATCCTCCTGCCTTTCCAGGAGGAACATCAACAATAAATCAGAAGTGGGTTCTGTGAAGATTTGCATGAATGTATTAGGGGCTAAGCAGCACTAGTATGCACTGAGAAAGAAATCTCAACATGCAAGAAGCCAGACCAGCTCTTCCTGAGTTTTTCCTAGCTTTTTACTTTAAAGCCTGAGACACCGAATGCAGATAAAAATTCTAAGGATGAAAAACAGATACATGGCAAAAAGCAAGTAGTGGAAGTGTCAGTGACCACAGATATATCTACCTCTGCATGGCATTAGTTCTTCTGAAGAGTGCCTGGAACACGCCCAGCAAAATGCCATACAAGAGTCAGGCCCTTTGTAATAAAACTGTACTGATCAGTGATTCCCTACAGGCCACAATACCACCCCAGCAGGTGGTTCAGGGAAAGCATAGATCAATGGAATCCATGGTGTTAAAGAAATTAATGTGTGGAGCAGGGTGGGGTTTTCAGTGGAGCATTTGACATGATGGGTAGGTATGCATGGAGAGGTCACTGGTTCAGGTCCAATATCACATGCAGAACGTGAATTTCAAAATTTCAGTTGGAAGTTGCAGTTATATGCATTACCTTTACCTCTTCTCCCAGCTGGAAAAGAGGTATTGAGAAGATCCCTAGTTCTTTTTAGAACACCGTCTTTCTTTTAAAAGCACTTATTTACACATGACTAAGGATATGGCAAGTCCTTGACTATGCATCTGGTTAATATAAATTTAACTTGTCAATATAGCATTCAAATTGCTGATTTGTGAAGCAGTAAGGTCCCTGGGCAATGAACTCCACTGGTATTGGATACAAAATTTTCATGTATAATTAGACGCCTCTAAAAGTAACCACTTTCTGATCAGTAAAGATATCGTTACATCTTTCTATGGTATATTGCATCCAGGTTTCTCAAGGAGGCTTACTAATCACCATAAGCTTCATAAGATTCCACTTAGATGTATTTAATGCACCATGCATTACAGAAGTAAACAGAGATTGAGAACCTAAGTGTCTTGCCCACAGATCCTTTAAATAGTCTGTGGCAGATTCAAAGGCTTCCTTATAGTAATGAAAAGGAAGGCTGCTTAATAGCTAAGCACCAGATTGATACTTGGGACATCTGAAGTCACTTCTTTCCCATACACCTTTTGTTTCATGGTTGGCATGCTTCCAAATATCTCCAGGTTCATCTCTAGAACAAGTGGGTGAAACTAATCAGACAAGAGCAAGATCTGGGACTTCTTAGCTAAGGACAGAAAGTGTCCAAGTAACCCAGCCACACACAGCACGAGCAAGTACTGCTTGTCCAGTAATGTTGTTTTCCATATGTACAAAGGGAAAAATAACTCCTCTCTGAATTTCCAACTGCTTAGTCTTAGACAATAGGAGCTAAAGCACAGGCTTTAGCAGACATCCAAGAAAGGCTGCAGACATCCAGGAAGGTTACACACCACTCCCAATGCAGGTACACCTTACACAAGGCACCTTACTCTACCCTTCCTTTCGAAGTATAAAATGACTTCATATCAAGGCAGTCTTGGTTCGCCAAGAATGTGGGCAAGTTGACACTAGTGCACTGTGACTTCACATCACAACTTGCTGCTCGTGGCTATCGGTGCCATACAGACTACCCTACGATCCTTTGTGAGCGTGCAGCTTCTGCTTCATGGCAGCTCAGGCATCTGGACACAAAATTACTAAAGCAGAAGGCTTTGGGGAAAACTGGTAAGTGCTCACGGGACTCAACTAACCTCTCCCAGTGAGGAATTTGCTTAATAAGAGAACATACCTCATGCATATGGGCTCCTAATATACTATGTTTATTTCAGCCTTTCTTTGATACATTCCCAGGGCCACTGCAGTACAATTCATATCACACATTAGCTTCAACCTTTTCATTCAGTCAGCTGTCAAATACTTTATACATGGAAATATTTTTCCTTCTCTACAAGAAAGCAAAATTTAAGATTAACAGAAAAGACCCCTGGGTCAGGCTTAGAAAAAAGGTACAGAAAAGATGTGGCTTTTCAAGCTTTCCTCTATAGCCTATATATGTTCTTAAACAGTTCTCCCGGTATCAGTAAGTCTGTTCATCTCGGGGGAACTACATTTGATAGCATATTTAGTTCACAGGACTAGCACAGTTACATTAAACAGAGGCTGCTAATAAAACATTACATCTCCCTCCCCCCGGCACTCCATTTGCCATGATGTAAAAGGCAGACACCCCATAGAGAAATTAATCAGAAAGAAGGAGAATGAATCTAAGGAGTGAAAATTAAAGACCCCATGACATCTACATCCATCTACTACAACCAGATGAAACAGTGTCCCAAAACTCAAGGATGTATTAAGATCCTTCTGAGATACGGAAGTGGTTATAGAATTCAGCATATTATCATCAATATAAATTATAGTTATGTAAATGGAAAGATTTCTCTTTGCTCATCACTGAAGCTCCACAGAGAACACAGTGTCTTTTAGAGGAAAGCACAACTGTTTTGCTCTGCAAAGTGATGAAAAGAACAACGCTTAAAGACAGATCCTGTAGAGGCAGTGTCAGTCTGACTTCAGTAAAGCCATGCGGTTTTACCTCCACTAAGGATACATTTCTCCCAAGAATCTACATTTCTCCCATAAAGGGAAATCTGAAGAAGTGTCTGTGTTCAGAGACACATAATTGGGTGTCCCCAAATCCCAATTCTTCCTCAGCTGGTCTAACTGCTCTCCAAGTTTTTCAGCACCAGAACTATTCCAACATAAGGAGTTCCTAAAACTGTTTTAAGGACATTTTAATTTTCATTTAGCTCTTAACCAGATACTCATCTGTCAGCATCCCGACAAAAATATGTTTGCAGAATCTATTGAGACTATATGGGAAGGACCCCAGATGCCTGGGCTAACAAATTTAGCTGAAATGGATTAACCTGGATAGAATGCAAGAGGCAATCTTGGCTTTAAGCACTCATGCACTGCTCTAATGTTTAGACACTTGTAGTGCAGGGGACAGATTTAGCCAGCATAGTAAAAATATAGGAAATAGTAAAATGTGGAGGAAAGTGCATGTATTATGCAGCATGTTGTAAACAACCATGCAGGTATGCAGGTTTTGCAACAACATAACTAAAAGCCAGGATTTAAATTTATGACATGTGAGCAAAAGTATACGCAAGAAAAACCCTCATGAACCGTAGCTCTTACATACTACTAGATTTATGAAGCAATATCCAGATTAGAGCCTCCTCAAAAAGAAATTTAGTAGAGCACAGTGTGAAATGCTACTTTCAATTCTGGTATGCTCGAGTCAGGTAGAAGACCTGAACTTGGAGTGAGGAGCAGGGAGAAAGACCCTCAAGTAAATCACATCCCTCCACAATACAGGATACAGAGTAAACACAATATCTGTACTGTATAAATTCAGTTACATCACTTCAGGTGTTTGCAGATTAATAAGGCTGAATCAACCATGCAAGTATAGGGTTTTTTACCAAAGGCTTTATTTTTTGCCAAAATAAGATCTTAACTGTATTTTAAATTTAAGATCACCGCTTCTAAACACACATAGCAACTTTAAGTCACTTAAAGGGAGACTGCAAAAATCCCAACAGGACAAGAACTTTTAGTGTAAAGTTGCTTCTACTCTCAAACACCAAGACTGGAATAATCTTGGCAGCTCTGGGTAAGAGATCACAACTGGACCTTGAGAGATTATTAAACAGGTATTAGAGTAGGATGAGGACTATATTACATGCTCTTTCTAGAGAGTCTCGTACTCCCTGTGTCACAAAAGCTGTTACTTCTCAGCAAGTGGCTGCACACCAGAAGATAGCCAGGAAAGGGCAAATTTAGAGCTGACTTTCAAAGCACACATCATAATTTATTCAGAGTGAAAAAAGCTTCTTACCTCGTGCTCTTGCAGACTGCTGACTTGAGGAGAATGCAGTGATCTCTCTTCCTCCACAGGAAGGATGGTAGTATCAGGTTGTTAGAGGGTGGAAAGGGTCTTCCTTACGTATTTAGAAGTCTGTTCATATCCACACCCCAGTATAAATCAATCATGGTAGAGACTGCAACCGAAGAACAAAACAGAGCGTGCTCCCATTAGTTGCTATTAGTGCAAGCCCACTACTTGTGGGAACATTTTTGGTGCAGTGCTGCTTAGTTATAGGAGACACACATGGAGCCCTGCCACCAAAGCACCAGAGGAACAGCAGCAGCAGCAATTACTTTGCTACAAAATACAAGTCTGCCTTTCTCAGAGGCAAGTCCCCGCAAATGCTCCTTCCATTTCCTCCATCTTCACAACAGCTTCCTTAGCTTTCTGCCACTGCATATGCAAAAGAAATCCAACAACTGACCAGTTGCCCAGGCCCTGTGTTTTCCAGAAAAGCCCCTCTGAGCCTCTTAGCTCATAAGGACTCCCCCGCTTATATTAACCAAACAGCCCCAGGCCCAGCCCAGTGACCAAGCAGCATCCTATTATTTCAGCTTCAGTAACAGAAAGCTACAGACATTTCATTTAACAAATTTCACAAGATCATGGAATCATTTAGATTGGAAAAGGCCTTTAAGATCAAGTCCATCCACTAAGCTAGTGCTGCCAGGTCTACCACTAAACCATGTCAGCAAGTGTCACATCTACAGGTCTTTCAAATCCCCCCAGGGATGGCGATTCATCCCCCTCCCTGGGCAGCCTGTTCCAATGCTTGACAACCCCTTCTGTGAAGAGATTTTCCCCAATAACTAGTCTAAACCTCCCCTGGCACAACTTGAGGCCATTTCCTCTCGTTCTATCACTAGTTAGTTGGGAGAAGAGACCAACACCCACCTCACCACAACCCCCTTTCAGGTAGTTGTAGAGAGCGATAAGGTCTCCTCTCAGCCTCCTCTTCTCCAGACTGAACAACCCCAGTTCCCTCAGCCGCTCCTCATAAGACTTGTGCTCCAGACCCCTCACCAGCTTCGTTGCCCTTCTCTGGACACGCTCCAGCACCTCAGCATCCTTCTTGTAGTGAGGGGCCCAAAACTGAACACAGGATTCAAGGTGCGGCCTCACCAGTGCCGAGTACAGGGGCACGATCACTTCCCTACTCCTGCTGGCCACACTATTGCTGATACAGGCCAGGATGCTGTTGGTCTTCTAAATGTTTTAAATTATTTAAATCTAAATAATTTAGTAAAATTATTTATGCTACAATGTCTTCTGGGAGTTAAGAAACATCCTAAATACAACCTATAAACCTTACAATGCTGCCTTTGTAAAAGGTAGGAGAGGAAAGAATGAGAACACTTGTAACAACTATTCATGACAGATTAAGTCAAGATGACTGTCTATGCTTACATGTTACTTGGATGATGTTGGTTTATTTAGCTGGTAAAAGGCTTAGGTGGACTAGATCTTAGTACTGATCAACACTACACATGCAAACACTCTGCAAAATATTAACTAAGTGAAATAAAAGTGAGTTGGAAGTTGCCGTGTATTTCTGACTTTGTGTAAGGCCAGATTTTTCAAAGTTAACTCTCACTGGATTATTCTTGCCATTTCAGTCGGTTATTTTCCACTACAGCCTTATGAAACAATAGGCATTATTTCATTTCTACGTTCAATACTATAGTTTCTTCTCTTCTTATGTTACCATCACAAGAACAGTAAAAGGAGGGCTATTCCCTATGCCTTTCAAGAAAAAGGTCTGGCCCCATAGGCACTTGCTGAATATAAATGCAGCGGTCTTTTGCCCTTGGCACATTAAATTGTTCCCTAATACAGCAGGCAAGTTATAATTAAGATAAAGGCTTAGGTGTATGAATAACTTTCACTACATGTTAGACTGAAGTCAAGGGTAACTTCACTCAAGGGTTAATAATCTGCCCAGTGTTGAGGCCTGTGTGAAATGTCAGGGTTTATCTGAAGCTGTAAGGAAGACTTGTTCTAGCTTTCAACACCAGCAAAACACTATTTTAACAAGTTCACAAAGCAAAGCAATGCAATTTTGTTGCCACCACAATTTTCTGCCTGAATGTGTGTCTGTGCATATAATAAAATTAATCATTTAGTCCACATCAGCTTTGTTTTCCCCAGGAATGTGACAATATCCAATTGTAAAAATATCAGTGAATTCCTACCTAAGGCAAGTTTAGCGGAATTCAGATTTGCTGGTTTTACAGTGACAGGATGAGTATCCTTTTCTCAGAAGTACATTTTTGTCCTGTAAATAACATTTCTGCATTCAATTCAAGATGTTTGGGCAGGTCCAGGCAGTATTAGACTGGTAGCTCTGGGATGTGGTATATTTTCCAACAGCCAGAATGAGGAACAAGGAGCCAAGTCTACTACCTACTAGCCTCACTGACTTGCATGCCTTTGCTCTGCCTCAGTTTACCCTTAATAGCTCTCTCATAATAATAGCAAAAGTAATATTTGCAAAATGCACTGAGTGCCAAGCACTGTGCACCTAAATATACACTAATGATCTTTCTTCACAGCAAGTTGCCCAGCTCTGAAAGAGTGTTTTGGCATGCCATATGAACATGAGAAAACGCTTAACTCAAAACCTCTTCTCAGACTAAATGCTTCGGTTCAGACTGACAATTTATGTTGGAAGAATTCACATCCACTTCATGTTAAGTTGTATTTCAAACTAATATAACTGTTCACACTACTATGAGAATAAGAGAACTCTGGTAGGAAATACACACATCAGCACTTTCTTCCCCCTTTAAGCACAGTGCAGGTTTTGAAGTAGCACAAAATGAGAACAGGTGTATTTTGTAAACAAATTTCTACATCAGCTTGCAAGATTACCACACAAAGACTCATCATCTTCCTTACTGTAGAGAGTAACATAAATAAACAATATCTTTTTCAAAGATATTAGATTGATCAATTAGGCCTATTGCAGAAAGACTTGAATTAGTCTGATTAGTCTCAGCTACTTAAATTCAGAAACAGATGCCTCACTTTGCAAGACCAGTGATTAAAGGCTGCATTCACAAAAAAAAATTGGATTATGCACACTTAAGACAATACCTACCATTTTTCAGCCCTCCCCCTACAGCAGATGGCCTGTACAATTAGTGACTTCAAAAAATTCTCACTAGAACTCCTCCAAAGCTGAGACATGGCTGCCCTCACTTCTAGAGACAAAGGTATGTGCAAGCCAAGACTATTTTCAAATGTTCTTCTCCTATTAGGACCGATCACACAGGTCAAGAAAGCCATTCAATCCATTTACACAGGAGTGCAAGTCAAAATAGAGTGCTCGCGTGTTCCCAAAAGAGTCACCCATATGGCTACTAGCAGCATGGGAGAGGCAGAATAATAACACGGGAGGCTCAGCAGCAAATAAAATCAGTTTCTCACCCTCCTAATGCTCCAGCCAGCACAAGCAAGTGAGAAAGCCAGGACTCAGAAACACAAAATGGCTCATTATCTACCCCAGAAGGCACAGCACTGCCAACACTGCTCTTTATCAAGTCCTTAACAGGTGTAAAATTAGCACTCGTTATTAAAGACAATGGAGTTACATGCATTGCCAGCAGCTGAAGAAATGTGCTAGAATTGTTTTCACCTCCAGTTAATTCGCCGCCATTCAATAACGCACACGAAGCCCGTAAATTAGAAAATGGCTTTCTGAAGCGTGGCAGTGAGCTAAGCCAGTGTGTAAGCATCCTTTCTAAGCACAGGTGCTTCCCTGAATGAAGGCCTAAGGACCAAACCGTCTTTTCATCAATACTGATGTAAGTTTAAACAAGCTAAATTTACCTGAGTGTACTCTCAGGTAAAGCTGCACTGATGTAATCCGTAACCAGAATCTGGAGCTCTAAGAAATCCTCATAAGCAAATTCCAGGACAGAGTTATTTTCAGCTTTTCTAACCCCATTGAGCACAGATCAACCAGCTGCACGGATATCCTCTCTTCTCAACTACTTACAATTCATTCCCAGAAGCAGAGATAGGTGTTATTTACGGAGAGAAGCAAAACCCTATTTCAGACGAATCTCATTATGGGAGATGACCTCCGGTTTAGGACTAGAAGCCACTGAATCACTCGGGAGTGTGTAGCTTCATTGCGTACTTTTCTGGTTTAATACCATGCTCAACTTTGAAAGCAAATTACTTAGATTCATGCTGCACACAGGAACTCCTCTAACTGCTGAGCCATTTTTATTCAGTAGCACTGTACATCTCACCGCTCTCCCCCTTATCCCTACTAACTGGGAGGAGGGTTGCCCAACATCAAACAAATCTGACCAAGGGCAGAAATCTCAGTGATAATTACATTCCCATGGGGTTTCACAAAAACTGGCAGCGAGACAGAGGAAATTAACTCCTCCACCAAGGGAAGGGCGGATGCAAGTCAGGCACCATGCAGTCCCCGTGGCAGCAATTGGCCAGGCAGCCGGCACGCGAATTGCTCTGCGCTAGCCACAGCACATGCTGCCTTTTGTCTGCCGGGGTTGTTGCTGGGAACGTGTCAGGAGCTCGACTTCGGTGTGAGGGGAGGAAGGGGAAGTGTTTATAAGCCCAGAAGAAATCGTGCTCCACTGCCAGGTACCATACACAGCCTGAAGTGCAAACCGTGGGGCAAAGCTCTCTTGCATTAATATATTCTGTTACTGGCGTGTGTGGGAATGGTACTGGTCTAAGGGAGAACAATAAACTCAGAGATGGCTACTAACAGCCGCAGGTTCTCTTCTGTTATAGGTGCTCTGCACTTTTCCTATTGTCGTTTTATGATGCAGTCAGAACATGTCTGAAACACCCAATATAAAAAGCAAACTGCTTCTATTCAAAGGCCTCTGGACAAGTTCAAGTTTGGACAAAATGGGGGGAAAAAACCTGTTTGCTAAGGTGTGGAACATCTTGCCACTGTTCTTCATTCATCGCGCATCTTAGAAAAGGCAAAAATCAACATAGAGCAAATAAAAAGAGCAATTTTTCTTTATACACAGCAAATCTCCAGCTCTTGTTGGATCGCTAGGTGAGGTGGGTCACCAGCACTGTCACCAGGGCTGTCAAGTCATCACTTAAGCTGGCTACAGTGCAAAGCTGAGTCCTTCCACATGGTCACCGCTCCCCTCTCTATGTGCAGAAGAGCTGCAAAAAAAGATTACAGCCTTTTCACTCCTTGTTCCAAACGCACAATGAAATCTGTTATTTATTCATTGGTCCCACATCCCCCTGGGCAATGGGAGTGATCGTAATCTGATGCATGTAAATGCTAACAAGACTCCTATCTTGACATTAAGTGGTTTAAAAGTTAAGGTACAAGAAACAGCAAGTGCAGTGCAATAAGGACAAAAACTGGACAGGTTCCAGGTGGCCCACAGGGCCCTGTCATGCTGGCACTGACATCTCTGACATTGCCAAAACTAGACCTGTGACTTTTCAAAGACTGGGAACTAGCAGGAGAACTTTAACCACAGTCTGGTTGCCACAGATACTTCTGTCAACCAGTGGAGTTGCTCAGTCATGCGCTGACCCTCTCCCCAGCCTACACGTGCGCGCTCCAGAAACAAGAAGCAGCAACAGGTCCTTAGAAGAGTATGTGCCAACGCGCTGCAGGCTGGCAAAACACATCAGTCATTCCCTCTGATAAGATGATAGCACAACAAAGGCAAGGCTGATGCAACACACTTGTAAACACAGAGCAACGCTGGCGTGTTGAAGTATTGCCACATTTTAAACTTACATACAAGTAGCAGCACTACTGTCTCTGCAGCTTCTTGCTGCGGGAGATCACGGTTAGATCAACCTTGCAAAGTACCGGCGGCTCTGTGAAAACAGCAACACAGGGGAAGCCACTTGAAACGTGTGCAGCAAGTTGCATGGGTCCTAGAGCGCTGGGAGCAGCCCTGCATCTTCTTGGTTACCATCAGCTGGAAAATTATTAACTAGCCGTGTATATGCAAGGGGCAGAGAGAGGCTTTTGCCAGAGAAGGGAAGGCGGGGTGCTAGCATTTCCAAACGTTCCCAGTTAGTTTACATATGGTGCTGTCAGACTGCTGTGCTCGTTTCCAACCTGGTTATTAACACTGCTAATGGGGAAAGGCCTTGGAAGGCAAGGACTGCACAGCTGCATGCCTGGTGCACACAGAGCTGAAACTCCTGGCCCTGTTCCCAGCGTATACAGACCTATCTAGTACATTAACTGATCTTATAACATCAGTGACTCAAATATCACATCCATACTCTGAGTACCATAGAGGCGTAAATTTTATGAAGCTTTCAAACCTGCATTTACAATTTACACACCTGAAAAGGGATCTTTGATCCCTGTGGCAAACCAGTCAATGTTGTCAGTACATCTGCAAGTCCCTCCTGACACAGTTAATCAGAATAGCTTCCCTAGTTTCTGATTTTATTGTCCCCATCAAGTTACTTACACCCCCATCAAGTAACTTCAACATCCAGACTGGAGAAGGAAGCTTTTCCAAAGCCACAAGACTTTTGAAGGCTCCAGGGCACCCCAAGAATATACCAGACCTTAGTTTGCTGATCTACTGCATTTTGTTTTTTCCAAACAGTAGATTAATAAGGCAACATAATAAGCTCTGAACACGTAAAGCAAGAAAACTAATTGGTTTCCACATTCAACACTTCCTTCAGCAGCCTACTGGGTATCTTATAGAGAAATCCCATACAAATGAGAAGCTGTCTTGCAGAAGCTCTTTGGAGTATGGATATGTGATGTACATGCATTATTTCAGTAGCTGCCTAAAAAAAAAAACCTTTAAAAATCCTAGCACTGTGAAATTCTATCTTTTAAACCTGGATTTAGTAATGATTATGGCTTATTGTCTATAGGCAACAGCGTGATGAAAGTATGACACAAAAGTGATCAGTTCTCAAATGCAATTTAAATACAAGCATAGCTCAGCGAAGTTCAGGCACACGAAATTTTGACCTATTATATATGAAGATGACTAAGAAATGTCTCATCTGTGCATATCAGCACTGCTGGTCCAATTCTAAACATAACCTCCCTGGCCCAAACACAGCTGAGTCTTTGAGTCCTAGAGGTGTCCATTCTCAGTTTTTCTACCAGGCAGCTTTCCTTTTACCAACCCTTCTCTTCTTATGCTGTATCCTGTTCTGGCAGGGGCCAGCTCACATTGTACAACACCTAATGGCAAACTGCATTTACTGGAAGAAAAGGTGGAGATACTTTAGGTATCAAAGAGCAACTCAGAGACCAAGCGAAGCATCCAAAGAAGCAACAGCAAGAAGAATAGACAATGCCCTACAGAACACTAAGAACTGGGAAAAGGAGAAAACAGGGAAACCTTGATTTTGCAAAAGTGTTTCATAAAATTGCTACATCAAACCTATACATAGAGGGTTTGGAAATTATTCTGTTGGAAGAAGCTGAGCAGAGATGTGACCAAGGATATAAACCAGGAGAGGATGGAAGATGCAGCACATGGCTGCCCTCACTCTTCACCACCCCTTCGTGCCTGCTCAGAATGCACAGCTTTTGCAAAGGCATGTACAGTCCAGGCACTGGCATTTTCTTTCTTTACGTATGTATTTGCGTACATTATTACATTTCCCTCCTGTTTCTCTCCCCAAAAGCTGAAGGGAAAGCTTTGCTTTCTCTCATTTCCTGCCATAAAAGTAAATAAATGTCTTCACTGTGAAAACTGAGCAGTTTGAAAATGGCATCCACAGAGCCTGTCTGCAGTGTTTCAGCTGCCGCATCTGAAGGTTTTGCTCCGTACTCAGCAAAGGACATTGAGAGAGACATATTTTTAAGAACTATTATATGCTCAATTTGGGGGGAAACACAGTTGTCCACTTTGTCCTTCCCCCTCATACCCTGTCTACTTAGGCTAAAAAATTGTGTTTGTACAGCACTTAGCCCCACGAGACTGAAGCCTTTAGGTACAAATGTATCTCATTTAAATGGTAATGCACAACAAAATGAGTGGCACCCTTCAAAACAAGGGGCATTTGTACGTATATCGGTGCCAGGTGCTGACAAATGGAGTCACACTGTTACAGACTCAGGGAAAGGTCTCGGTGAGCCAATATTTAAAAGTCAGTTTTTCCAGTCAAAGGGCAAACTCTGAAATGTCTGCTTATTTCTCTACTGCCTGTGCCCCGGAGTACCGCACCTGCCTCCCAGAGAGCAGCACATTAGGGCTCTAAAGGTATTTCCCGTGCAAGGTCAGATCAATTAAAATGTGCTTCAAATACAGTCACGTGAGCTGTGTCAAGAGCTCGGCAGCCCTGATTAGGTCCCTGGCACTCCTAAGGGCAGAATCTAAGGCAATCCGCTGACCTCGTGTGGGTGAGCCAGATAAGGAGGCATAAACCTGCTTTTTCACTACCCTGAGACTGAAGGCTTTGCTCCTTCTTGCCACGAAATATTGCTGTAACACCAGCTATGCCAGGAGTTGACTAATGACCTGCTTCTTCCCCTGCTGAGGTTGACAGCAAAGATTCATTTAGTCTCGGTAAAAGACAGGGTTGTGCTGTCAAAAGTCAGAACAAGCTCTTTCAGCCATCCCGGGGAAACCAGGCAGCACAGTGTGCGCTGCTGCCTCCCTTTGCCAGACCTGATAGGAAGCTCCCAAGAAAATGTTTACATTAAAGAAATAAATGAAGCAAAACCTTTGCAGAATGAAGCTGTACTGGCTCACACCAAGACCTGGGTCAGCCACATGAAAGACAAATTAACCAAATAAAAGCTGTCTTAGAGAGACTTCCTTACCACCAAGATTTGAATAAGGACCTAATCTCTATAGAATATATTAATATAAAAGTACAAGACAGCTGCTACTGAGTAAGTGTTGATGCAATGGATGGAAGGCAGAAATGTTACTTCTATTTGCTGTATGAGCATCTCTTTACTGTCCATCCCCCAGTGAGATGTAGCCAAGTGGCAGCTGCCCTTCCCTCTCATCTGGGAGTCGCAGGAATATGCCCAGGAACAACCTGTCTCAAGCTGAATGCAACAGTCAGATGCAAAAGCCATATAAAAAAAGGTAAAACCGGGCCGCTGAGGAAGTGTGCTTCACCTGGAGTCCCTGTGTGGGTTGCTCTGAAGGATTCCCCTCCTTTTGCCACCATGCTTTTTCTGCCCCCCACCAGCTTGTGGGGAGAGTCTTGGGAAGGGAAACGTGAGTGAAATAATGGGCTCCTATACAAGCTGTTGTAAGGTGACTGCCATGCCAAAGACACCCCTTCATCCAGCACTTCCCCTGCAGGTCTGATAATAAATCTCTCTGAACATCTACACTGTCAAGAGTTATGTCTTATCCTACGTATTCCACAAATGGATTTCTGCAAGTCAAATGCTGCACAAAGCCATGAGATGCTACATACGGGAGCAGCCTGGGAAGCAGCTTCTGCTTTCTAATTTGCACTCATGATATCACTGCACATCGACAGAATTCTTCTTTCCTTTCTCCCAAATACCACCGATAAGTAAAATATTTGCAGCAGGATCTTCATCTGGGGAAAGTCAGCATAGCTCCTCTGAACCACTGCTAAAGCAATTTACACCATCTGAAGCCCTGGAGCAAAAAAAACCCAAGTCAATGGGATATAAGCCAAAATTGGAGTGTTTTGCTGGATACAAACCAGATTTACTTGCTTGCTTAAACAGGTGTCTAAGTGCTCTAGTAAATTGGGGCCCAAATACAGCACCATTTTTTATTTGTGTCCACTTCTGCCAGCTTGGACATCTGATACAGAGGTCATCCTATAGCTAACATTTTTGCCTTAAACCCTGCCTATAACCACAATATAGAACAGCTGCCTGTGGAGTTATGTTCCACACATAACTTTAAAAATAAAATGCAAGTGACTGGAAAACGTGGGTTTATAACTAGAAACAGAATACATGGGAACCTTGAAATAGAAATAAATGAAACACTTTCTGCATGCTGAGAAAAGAACAAATAATCTCCTATTTCTATCGCATTCTCTTTTAGTACTGACGTTTCAATACTGCAGTTAGAGTGTCCTGGAAATGCCTTAGCTGAAACTGGTTAGACCAGAAGCACTGTAAGGAAAAAGGTTTTACACGTACATTAAATTAGTTTTTGCCTACACACCATCTGATTTCTTTATAGGGAATTTATGTTTGTAATAAGTGCATTTCCAAACGCTTCTAGCAATGTAGCAATATCCCCATAGCTGTGCACTGCTTACTACATGGTTAGCAACGGCACAGCTCACAGGAGTGGCTACTGACTTCTCCAACTTCGATCCAACTTGCAGATTCTGACAAGTGAGACGAACTCCCACCTCCCACATAGTTTTATATGTTGGACTATGAGCATTGGATGGGAAAATGCAAAAGTAAGCTTGGAAGCCACATCCAGAATCGAAGGTTCTCCTTGCTTTCCTGGGTCCCTGGTCACCAGATAAGAGCTTTCTCACTTGACTTCTGGTGCAGTCCATACTTCATTTCTTCCTGAAAGGTACCTGACCTTGTGATTGAGGCAGTGGGGACCGCTCCTCTCCCCACACCTCACACGCAGGCAAGCTCATCTCTGGCCTCTTGGTTAATGAAACCTGGTGAGAGGTGGGGTTTAAAGAAAAGAGAATTTATATCCCATTTCCTGGACTTCAGGCTTTATTTAGTCACCATTGCATTGGTTTAAAAAACCAGCAGCTGTTAATACATTTTTTCCTGTTGCCAGGAAATAGGCGTGATGTGAGCTGCTTGGTAGAGCAGGCCATCAAGAGACCTAGAAAGGGTTGCCCCAGCAAGGAGGGATCCCAGGGTGAGGGATTTCACGGGAAGATCTGCAACCAAGGGAGAAAGAATTCTAGTGTGAATTAGCCCTGCCAAAAGTAACTCGGGCAGTTCTCCAACACCAGTGGGTTTCTCAGGTTTTATTTGATACCGTAACAAACCCAACAAGATCACTTCTTCAAGCGTGCAATTTGATAGCTCTCTTAAGTCATTAAATCTCAATAGAAAATTAATGAAATAAAGCATTCAGCTTCATTTCGCAATTATCATTTGTAACCTTATATAATTAAGCCTTTTACAAAATAGGCTAGAATCATAAACTAAGCAGATATCTGTATAAATTTTAACTGGACAGAACTGCAAAAGTAACCAAAAAGAAAGGAACGTTACAGGTTCTGAGGTCTTGAGATATGAAAGATAATTTACTATCCACAAACACCAGTGAAGAAGAGAATTTGCATCAGGAAAAGTCTGGTATTTCATCCATCAGTGCCTCACCTTACTTTGCATCTCAGGCTTGTTTTGTGTCACCAAGCCAGAGGCTAAATGTGTTTAATATGCATGCTACTGCCATGTTGACACGGAACTAAGCAGCCCTGAAATGTCTCTTTTGGTACTTTGTGGAAAACATAACCATAGTTAGAAATTAAGGAGAAAGTACCAAAGGATGTAGGACTGATCAGCAAACACTATATAGCGGAATTATTTGAACAAATTGACAAGTTTCTAAAAATTGGCATAGATTGTCAGTGGCTTGATTTTTATTTCAGAGGATTATAATATTGCCAGAGTGGGGGAGAAATAATGAAGACCTCTGAGGAGAGGATGAAGTGGCTGGCAAATAAAAGAAACAAAAACTCTTGTGCCCATTCAAGAGGGGGTTACAGGCTACCCTGAAAAAGAATGTGAGCCCAGCCCTGCTGTGCCCAGGGCTCAGAGGCTACCCCAGGTCGACCCACCTTGCAGCAGCACCATTAAGATGTGCATCTTCAGGGGACAATGTAATGGCACCAGCACAAATCCTAACACCCCAGTGCAGGGCTCCCCATGAATATATTACCCTCCACAGAATCACAGAATCACTAAGGTTGGAAAGGACCTTCAAGATCATCAAGTCCAACCATTAATCCAGCGCCACCATGTCCCCTAAACCATGTCCTGAAGCGCCACATCCACACATTTTTTAAACATTTCCAGTGATGGTGACTCCACCACCTCCCTGGGCAGCCTGTTCCAATGTTTGACCACCCCCCCAGTAAAGAAATTTTTCCTAATATCCAATCTAAGCCTCCCCTGGCGTAACATGAGACCATTTCCTCTCATCCTATTGCTAGTTACTTGGGAGAAGAGACCAACACCCACCTCACCACAACCCCCTTTCAGGTAGTTGTAGAGAGTGATAAGCCTCTACAACCCCTCAGCCTCCTCTTCTCTAGACTGAACA
>NW_010522829.1:0-5903 GCF_000687285.1 Phaethon lepturus
CAGCCGCGCTTTCCCTTCGGCTTCCAGAGTTCGATTTTTATTTCCCCTCCGCCAAGAAAAGCGAGCCGGAGCGTGTGGGAGGTATGCAAAGCAACTGTGACAACAAAACGATAAATTAACGAGTAATTGATGGGGGGGGGGGGGGGGAAATAAAATTGTGAGTTGTTTTAGCATAACCTTCGCTGTAATCTTCTTTTTAATAGGCTCCGAGCCATATCCTTCCTACTCTTATCTGGCAGAGATCTTTCCTGGATATGCCTGATTAATTGACGCTTACGAAGGCATAAGTCATTCTTCATGATGGCGAAACAATTAAATGTACTTCCCGTACATCCTCTCTTCTTTGAGACAGTTACCTAATGAATCTTTCTAAGATCACGCTCAGTTGTTGTAAATAATTTCTGAAGCCGCTAGCTATGACACCTAGTGTCATACTATTAGGGCTCGGGGAGGGAACCAGTCCTGTGGGAGTCTTTTCAAATACTTTATGTCCCCTTATTACATGTTGTAACAATGTACGGTAAATAATTTCACATTGTGCGTGATGTCGGTTGTAACAATTATAATTTACATGGGGATCACAAGGGAAACAGCTTTACCTCACAATTTATTCTGAAGTTATGTATATCTATTTGTATCATTTAGAGTAACACAATTTACGGAGTTTGATGATATGCTTGCATAAGGATAACTTTCTTAATTTAAAGAAAACAAAAGGCAGAAATAAAGAAACCATTGTACAAGAAATGCACAGTATTAAAGGTTTCCATCTTCTTTCTTGGTTCTGTCACTGAGTCACTGTGCTGGACTGATCATTTTGTAACCAGAAATGTGTACATTTGCACGAGAGTACACCCTGAGATCCTCTGAGGATCTTCAGTGTCTCAAGGGCAGGGGTGTAGTTTGGTACAGTCTTAACAGCCGATGTACCTAGTGCAGCTAATGTTAGTAAAAATGCTAGTAAAAGTACTGTGAAATTCTCTTTTAGTAATTCCTGTTTGAGACAAATGAGGCAGAGCATGTCTCAGAGAGCCTTCATATTACACTACTTTTAATTTCGTGGTTGAGAAGTAGATTCTGATTCTAGCTGTATATTACATTTCCTAGCCTGATGGTTCAGCATGACTTGAAAGTATTTCTTTATATCAAAAGGGTGTAAGAGAAGAACCTTGATTTGCAACTTTCTTCTTAATCTGCAAGTTGCTTTGTGGAATTGTGAAACAGTTTTTAGTTGCCTATCCAATGCACTGTTAATGAGGTGTTAGTAAATATATAAATTTACAACTGTTTGCCAGTTTTTTAATGCTGATGTAATAGAGTAAAAAACTAATTTAACTTCCTTTGAAAAATCCTTAGCACTGCTTTCCCTTTGAAGTTACCTACGTGTTTACAGAAGGAATGAGTAGAATCATCTCTTCTTCACAGAGCTCAATAGCTACAGAGAGACAGAAGCTCTTCTACACATTATTTTGCCAGAACTTAGATGTCTGTTCTTACGTTGCTGATAACTTTCACGTGGGTCAGCTCCATGTCCTGCACATCCTACAAGACCCTCAGTCATCATAAAAAAGTTTGGGACTTTTTTAAATTTAGTTCCCTTGTATGGAAAACTTCTATTATTTAGATTTTACAGAAATAATTTGCCTGATATTATGAAATAAATCTCAAACAGTATCAATTTGTTTCTAACACAGCTAGTAACTGCATCACTGACCACTGAAGTTGAATTTCTTTCTGACTTTCCTCTGCTTTAACCTGGCAGCTGCTAAACACTCTTCCTCCCATAACCAAGCCACAGTTCTGCCTCTAAAATCAGTTTGCACAGGAGGATCCATGGAGCATTAGGTCTTTCTTTTCCCTCTGGAGACAGCAGCAGTTCAGAGTTCACCAACACCACAGAACAAAGAGGAAGTTCATCTTTGCTCTTCAAACCATAACAGCAGCTGAGCCCTTCAGTGCCTGGTGAGGAAAGGGGCTTTCCAACGTGCAAGCATGCACCAGGTTTCTCTTTTCTCAAAGTACAAGCATCTGTCTAAATTCTCTTAATAAGCTTTTAACAGCAAATAAATTACTGAGTACACCCTCAGCAAGTTTGCAGCCGACACCAAGCTGAGTGGTGTGGTTGACACGCCTGAGGGATGGGATGTCGTCCAGAGGGACCTGGACAAGCTCGAGGAATGGGCCCGTGTGAACCTCATGAGTTTCAACAAGGCCAAGTGTGTAGGGTCCTGCACCCTGGGATCAGTACAGGCTGGGGGATGAAGGAATTGAGAGCAGCCCTGCTGAGAAGGACTTGGAGGTACCGGTGCATGAAAAGCTGGACATGAGCCAGCAATGTGTGCTCGCAGCCCAGAAGGCCAACCACATCCTGGGCTGCAGGAAAGGGAGCGTGGCCAGAAAGCTGAGGGAGGTGATTCTGCCCCTCTACTCCGCTCTGGTGAGACCCCATCTGGAGCCCTGCGTCCAGCTCTGGAGCCCTCAGCACAGGAGAGGCGTGGACCTGTTGGAGAGGGTCCAAAGGAGGGCCACCAAAATGATCAGAGGGATGGAACACCTCTCCTATGAGGACAGGCTGCTGAGAGAGTTGGGGTGGTTCAGCCTGGAGAATACTCCAGGGAGACCTTACTGCAGCCTTCCAGTACTTAAAGGGGGCTTATAAGGAAGATGGGGACAGACTTTTTAGCAGGACTTGTTGTGACAGGACAAGTGGCAATCTACCTAAAAGAGGGTAGATTTCGACTAGATATAAGGAAGACATTTTTAACCAGGAGGCTGGTGAAACCCTGGCACAGGTTGCCCAGAGAGGTGGTAGATGCCCCATCCCTAGAAAACGTTCAAGGTCAGGTTGGACGGGGCTCTGAGCACCCTGATCTAGTTGCAGATGTCCCTGCTCCTTGCAGGGGGATTGGACTAGATGACCTTTAAAGGTCTCTTCCAACCCAAAGATTCTATCACTTTTCTTGGGAGGAGGAGTGTTTGCTTTCAGGGATAGTAGTTGTCAGTACAAGTATTCTGTGGAGTTACAATCGTGCCAAGTGGCCCTGGTGTAAGGGACGGTGGCTCGCCCTTGGTGACTCTCCCGAAACTTTGCCTTGCCTCCAGCTCTGCCTGCCACTCCCTCCTCATGCTGAGTAATGCTTTACAGTAGTGCCAGGCAACTGCTGGCTTCCCTGGGGTGGAGGACAAGGACAAACAGAGGCTGTGCATGAATATATCAAAATTGTGTTTAGTGATTCAAAACATGTAAGGGATAATGCATATTCTGTGAAAAAATATGCACATCACAGAGAGGGTTCCTAACCCCCAGACAGCTCTTGGGACTGGAGAAGTTGCATTAGGTACAGTTGCCAGCTTCGAAGTGCTTGCAGGACCGGGGCCCTTGGGGGGAAAAATGAACGGGCTGAGGAGGGAAGCACATTTGCGACAGGGTTTGATACTTTAAGTAAGCAGTTGGCAGTGACAGAACCATTGTTTTTCCCGTGTGCGTTACCTGTTTTTTTTTATTCTCCATGCCTCCTGTCACACTCCTTAAATTCAAGCTGTTTAGTCCCTTGTAAGCACCAGGAGTAATTCCCCCCTTTCTTTTGCTTTGCCTCCTCTTTCTCATGCAGCTGCTTTCTCCTTATCTCTCTCTGTGCAGCTCTTTCCCCTATATCCATTGTTTGCCGCCTGCCTGGTTTTTCTTTTCCAGTGTGGCCAGGTTGTTTAAATTTGCAGGTGCCAGCTGCAGCTGTAGAAATGAGCAACGCTGCCGAGCTGCAAGCTGCGGCATTGGCGGAGCTGTAAATGCCAGACCAGATCCTTGCCCTGAACACAGGCGTTTTGTTACTGTCTGACAGCATGAAATAGCACCTTTTATGTGTACAAAATAAGGAGTGGCAGAGCAACTCCTGTTGTTTTCCTCTGCGTAGCAACCAAGGCCGCTCTGAAGTTGCCTGTAGACTGTTTTTTCAAGGTAGCATGACTTTCTTTCTGGGAAAACTTACATGAAAGAGAGCATTTAGGTAGATAGAAGTGATTGCTCAGATTCTGCCGTGCAGCTGGTAGAACAGACTAAACCAGACTAGACCAGAATATTTCAGTTGGAAGGGACCTAGAACAATCAGCCAGTCCAACTGCCTGACCACTCCAAGGCTGACTAGGATTTAAAGCATATTATTTAGGCCATTGTCCAAATGCCTCTTAAACACTGACAGGCTTGGGGCATTGACTACCTCCCTAGGAAGCCTGTTCCAGCGTTTGACCAGCCTCTCGGTAAAGAAATGCTTCCTGATGTCCAGTCTAAACCTCCCCTGGCGCAGCTTTGAACCATTCCCACCCGTCCTGTTACTGGATCCCAGGAAGAAGAGATCACCACCTCCCTCTCCACTTCCCCTCCTCAGGAAGCTGCAGAGAGCAATGAGGTCACCCCTCAGCCTCCTTGTCTCCAAACTAGACAAGCCTGAAGTCCTTAGCCGCTCCTCATCGGACATTCCTGCCAGCCCTTTCACCAGCTTTGTGGTCCTTCTCTGGATGCATTCAAGGACCTTCACATCATTCTTAAACTGTGGGGCCCCGCACTGCCCACAGTACTCGAGGTGAGGCTGCACCACCGCTGAATACGGCAGGAAAATCCCCTCTCTGGACCGGCTGGTTACGCTGTGTTTGGTGCACCCCAGGCTGCAGTTTGCCCTCTTGGCTGCCAGGGCACACTGCTGACTCTTATCGAGCCAGTTGTTGACCAGCACCCCCAGATCCCTTTCTGCAGGGCTGCTCTCCAGCCACTCCTCTCCCCATTTATACTTGTGTTTGGCATAAGTAGAAATATTAGCCTTTTTTTGGTGCATGAATCTTCATCAATGATGGACAACTGAACTGTATGCAGCAGGAAGATTATTTTGAAAAGTTGCCGACTGGGCTATGGAAGCAATCTCTGCCTTCTTACTGTAATTTGTCAAGTCCAATATAAGCTGCAATGGTGCAGTGCAGTCTAAATTTGCAGGGACCATAGGTACAGGGATGTGGCTTTCGCTGTCTCAGGAGAAAAAGAGTATTATTCTGTGATTTTTTTTTCTGTCACAATTGAGATAATTACTTAAAATTATTGTCTATGCCTCTACACTAAGTCAGCAGGTAACCTTAGAAGGGGCTTTGCAAAAAAAGAGGTCTCCATCTTAAAAGTGAACAACAACAACACAGACAGATATCAACTGATCTGAAGTTTAGGCTGGGAATTAGAAGAAAAGTGATCCCTCAGATTGGTGGGGTTTGGGGTGACTTTCAGTTGGAAATGCAGGGACAAGAATTCAAATATTTTATTGGGCAGATTTCAGTCAGCTCATAAAAGAGATTCTATAATGTGGTTGCCAGTTATCAATGGACTGGATGTGATAATAGAGAAAGTTCCTTCAAGTTTTCATAGAATTGTAGAATCATAGAATGGTTTGCATTGCAAGGGACCTTTAAAGGCCATCTAGTCCAACCCCCCTGCAGTCAGCAGGGACATCTTCAACTATATCAGGTTGTCAGAGCCCTGTCCAACCTGGCCTTGAACGTTTCCAGGGATGAGCATCTACCACTCCTCTGGGCAACCTGTGCCAGTGTTTTACCACCCTCATTGTCAAAAATTTCTTCCTTATATCTAGACTGAATCTACCTTCTTTTAGTTTAAAACCATTACCCATTGTCCTATTGCTACAGGCCCTACTAAAAGGGCCTTTACTTCTTAAAAGGCTATTTGAAAGTTACATTGGTGCACAACACATACATCGGAATGCTTACTAAAACCTCACCCTTGGTCGTTTCACCACAGAGTACTTCATTGAAAAACATGCTCTTTACAAGTGTTGGCTAGCTTGTTGGAGAGTGCACGTCTGTTGTATCAATAAGTGTAGGAGCTGCCTGATGTGTTAGGATACGTTTTC
>NW_010522829.1:5926-6669 GCF_000687285.1 Phaethon lepturus
AGTCACCACAACACCATCCATGTGAAAACCTCTCCTTGAATTATGTTAATGGCGGTATAGCGGAGAGGATACTTTGACCTCTGGCTCTGCTTTTAATTGTTCTGGTAATTTATCTGCACTGCAGTGTGATTACAGACTAACCCATTTGGAGCTGACACTCTTCTAATATCTACCCTGAATTCATTACATGAGTCCACAAGCCGACTTACAGTCCTGCAGGAAGAAAAAGTCCTAAAATAACTCAGCTCATACCAGCTGCAAAGAGCCATCTAAGACCACCTGAAAAGTCTTGGCGCAAAAATAACTGCTCTCACCGTACTCATGGACATTACCTCACGTATATCTATAGTGGTGTTCTTCATAACGAAGTAAAATAGAGAGAGATCTATTAAAGATATATAAAATACCCAAGGCTGAAAATATGTATAGAATTGAATTTTTTTCTGTCATTATTTGTAACATTTCCTAAACAACAGTTGTTGTAGAACTTTGTGAACTGGCTTTTATATTAATCATTCTTGTGAAGTTAGTTGGGTCGTTCTTTTCACTGAGGTACTTCGCATAGCTAAACTCTCAAAAGAAATGTTTGATTTTGGAATACGGTGCCATTAGTTGTGTTTACACTAAAAATTACTAGTGTTCTCTGGAAGTTTTACGCAGGATAAATGAGAATGCATACTGGTCCAAGCAAATATTATAAGCAGTTAATAATAATAAATATATAATAATATATTAATAAAATA
>NW_010522830.1:0-28280 GCF_000687285.1 Phaethon lepturus
AATAATAATAGTAATAACTATTAATATAATATGTTATTAATACCTATGCATATGAAAAATTATCTACACTGACTAGATAACAAAACAGAGAGAGTTCAGTTACTAAAATAACCCATTGTTTTTCCTTTACCAGAGACAGCTAAAACACATTATAAAAAACAGTCCTAATGGTAACTGGTCTTTAACTTAGGGGGAAAAAAGCACAATTGGGAGGCAAGCATTACTCTCAGACTAGAGTTAAAAATCTTTTGATTTTAGCCTTTAAAGGTAAGAAGAATGATCCATTTATCCACAGGCATTATGGAGGAAGAACTGATAAACTGTTCTTTTGTAATATTCTTATGTAAAGTTGTAATATTGTTTTTAGTTCTCATATTTATGTAACAAGTACTGCTCCATTCTGCTGACCAAGTAGAATGACTATTCTCAGCAGGTTAAGTAGAGTACCAGGCGTATGCAGGGTAAAATTCCTTTTTCCAATGGACTTAATGAATACCTACACTGAGATTTCCAGTCTACCGTTCAATCCCGTTTCTTAGTCACTCGTTTCACAATAGAACCATGGGTTCTCTTCAATTAGGGTTACAATTAATGAAAACTGTACCATCTTTTGTCTATTCTGCAGGAGTCTTTTGCAACAAGACGTCTCATATGATATACATGCATAAAGATCAAAGAAATACCCAGTTTTTAACGTGAACTCTCAGAATCAGCAAAAGCACTGGGTTCATCAAGGGAGTGATCTTTTCTGCTGATATAGTACTACTTCTTGTGATTATATCACAAATCAGTTCTACATTTTATTAATGTAGAACATCTGTATCAAATACAATGCCACAAGGAACTATTTCAGCCACAAATATGTATGTGAACTTTTCCCAGTTAATGACAGATCTTGATCCTTTCATAAATTTCAGATTCAAATGGACAACAGACATATTAAAATAGTAAGTTTACAATAAAATGGAAACTTTCTTGTAATTATTAATGTATGATTTACATCGCTTCAGAGACATCACATTGCTAAGGGTGACTTTCTTCAAAGCCTTCACATCAATGCAAAGAGTATTTATTCAAAGACTTCAGAATGCTGGCAGGAGGAACCTAATTTGTGAGATTGCTTTGCTCACTTGTGCACATCAGGAAAAAAAGCCCTTTTCCATTGGAGGACAGTTTTTCTCCTCTTTAGAGGTCTAGCTGGAAAAGGAATTTTCCTGTTAAAAATGTTATCATCACTGATTTTTGAGTTTTGTCACTATTTTTCTTCTCTCAGCAGTAGATGACATGCATGCTTTAACAACATTTTTTTTCCAGCGCCTCTGCTGTTAATCACGGGGTAAAACCAGTATTTCAGAATTACTCAAATTCATTCTATCAAGCACTTTCACGTGCCTCCTTTGGTTGACAAGATACTTACTGTGAACAACTTTGATATTGTCTATCTGGCTTTTCAACTCAAAAGTTCTCAGTGTAACTCCATACTCTTCCAAACTGTTTAAACCCAGACACAGATATCCTTTGCATTTAAGTCCCATGTTTACAGTTTGCCACCTCTGTAATATTCCTCAAGAAAATTACGAGAATAATATTAACACATGTACTTTCTACCCTTATCTGTGAATTCTCTCCATTCCTGATCTCCAGAGTCTGTAAACACTATGCTTGTCTGCTGTTCATGCAAGTTAAGAACCATAACCACAACATGATCATAGCTTAATACATGAATTACTTACATGAAAGGTTCCTTACTACCATGAACCTTTCAAAAGACAAAGGGAAACACTTTCTTAGGAAACAAAAAAGATCTACGTTCTGTAAAACTGAGTTAAATTCAGAGTAAAAGTTAATCTTTAAATCACCAAAGTCTCTGCAAAGCTCAGTTGACTATATTTTTGGGAAACATGCATCATCATTTCAAATACTTAACAGAATTTACTGTCTTCTACTATTACAGAAGAGTAATAGAAAACTATCATAACGCACTAGGAAAATACGTTGAAACTCATAAAAAAAACCCAAAGCAGCGTCAGAGCAATTAAGTATAAAGCAAGCCAAATCAAGTTAGCTCTGGATGGTACACTGCAGATCCTTGAATTACAAAAGTATCTTTTGTACTACAAAGAACTATCCCCAAAACACTGTCTTGGTATAGATACGGATTGAACTGCCACACTTCCCATGGGCTTCAAAACCACAAGAAATTATCTTTCTCCAGTTCTTAAGGGCTTGAAGCCAATGAAGACTCTAATTTACCAATAAGTGGGAGGCAGACACACATAATTAGCGATCAGAACTTTGCATCATTAGTATTGCATTGTTGCATTTTCTCCTGTTACAACATGAAGGTTTTAAATCACTCTTAAAATAAGAAGTGTCAAGGGTAGATGTCCACATAATAGAAAACAAGCATAAGGAAGCTGGATCAACTAAATAAATCTTGTAATTAAAAAATCCCCTTTTTCTCTGCCAAAAATCTCTAAAAAGTGCATCAAGAATGTTATCAACTGATAGTACACAAGTACTATCAGCTGAGATACATGTATGAATATCTGGAATATCTCACAGCTGCAACATGACTCAGCCTTCAAAATACACTCTGAAACATTTGGGAAATACTGCTCTGAAGATTACTTAAGACTTGTCTTAAGTGGTTTTTACTGCAGACCCTTTCAAAGTATCTTGATGAGTGTACTATTTGAAGCACTAGGTCTATCCAAAGCTGTGGGCCAAAAGGAGTATTTTACTCCAATAGGTATTATACTAGAGAAATCTCACAGGTAATCTGATAAAGACATGGCAGAGAAAAATGGGTGGCCACCTTCTTCCTATCTAATCTTTCCATTTTACTTCTAATTAATTTCTTTAAAGCATAAGAGGAAAAAGAAAATAAATAACTATTTAAGTTATGATCTAGACTTCAACTGAGCTTTCAGTCTTCCAGTCTGAGTAGAGTTCATAGTTCTTACTCCACATAAGCCATCTTCTTTGCCTGCAATTCTTAGCATCTGAAATGCAGAGATGGATCAATTCTGAGAGAACCTTGTGGCCTTAACTTGCTGAACACGATACAACCATACGGAGGTCCTCACTCCATAATTTTGAAACAGTAAGTCTTCATCCACACTTGGCTTGCAACTTAACTCACTTAACAGAATAGTGATCGAAACTAAATTGGAAAACATGTCAATGAATCAAAGGATTCACTGAGGGATCCATTCTTCCTCTCTCAGCCTGTCCAGTGGCTTTCACCTTAGCTTGACAAGTCTGAAGAAACAGAATCCTGCTTTACAGAAGGTATTTACTGAGGAAAACTCCCCCAGGTTGCTTTAAGAAACTGGGGAGAATTCACCTGTATACCAGTTTTGAGATGTTTATGAAACAGCTTTTGGTATTTATGTTGGGAAGACACTGACATAAAATCTCTGTACTCCAAGCAGTTCAGTGAAGAGACTTCTCCTAAGACATAGAAACTAACAAGAGAGAAAGAAAAGGCAAAAAACTGCATAAAGAATCAGATCCAAGAGACTCCAGCAGAACAGTCGCCTTCACATGCAAAGATTGACACCGAGGAGCAAGGCAAACATATGTCCAACAGACACATCAACATAAAGTGCCGAAAGCCTAGAGAAGAACAAAAGTGGAGAAGATAAACTACAAAAATAACATCATACTCTACCTTCACAATATGGAAAAGATGGAAAAAATCCAGTAGCATATGCCTGCTAGAGCAGCAGATTCTCATTTAAGAGAACTTATGTTTTCTCACTGCAGTCTTTTAGTGCTTCCATATGTTTCCAAAAAACCTTGTGAAGTGTAAGGCACTTGGGCCAATTTCAGAAATAGAGCTTCTGAACAAACATGTCTTCAGCCATGGGGCTTTATCAATTGAAAAGTTAGAAAAAGACTTTAAAACAGTCTGGAGATGGAACCTGTGGTTGTACTGAGCTGGTAAACTACAGCAAAATAAAGTACATCTAAATATGCCAAGGAAGCAAGTGAGCTTACTACTTTTTCCATCATGATGTCACTTACTTTGCCTCAGAATTGGGATCAATTCCCCTTGCTAATCTGGAATTTTGCACAGCTGTTTTGGCTTTGGGCAAGATATGTTTTAAGAACATCACAAAATAACTATAAAAAACCAGAATGTGTTTTCTTCCCCCTTCCCTCTTCTACCTTTCTCATCTCAAGGGATTCAGAGAATCTTGATTTCAAAAAGCAAAGAAGAAACTACAGCTTTTGACATCTGCCTGCAAAATGCTAAATTCAATATATTTACCCTAACATTTCTAAGTTTAAAAACTTCTATTTTTAGGAATTTAAGGGACTGCTTCCTTAAAGAAAATATATTGTACTTGCCTACGAAACTTACAGAGATAACAAAGACACAACAGCTTGCCTGTATAACGCTTGAGTTTTTGTAGTTCAGGAAGTAGCCACTACTGGAGACAAAGAGACTAGTATAATATCATATTGTACATTTTTTTGAAATTAAAGTTATTAAGAAAGCACGGTCCACTTAAGATCACAACCAAAATAGATACTAAAAAATAATCCCAATTACCAAAGTACAAAGAATAGTGTCAATTTTAAATTTAAAGTTTGTACACTTCCTTATTTAGATCACTATTTCAGCTTCTAAATTCATTGTGAGCAGAAATATCTTATGGTGTTATTTTTGCTTTTTTGCGTGTGTGTGTTTTTTTTTTTCCTTATTTTTGTTCTTATTTTCTTAAACAGATGTGTAATATCACAGCCTGTATTAATCCCTTCCAAAATTAATTTCTTCCAAAATATTACAAATAATTGGAGCACGTAAAGGCAATTCTACATATTCAACAGGATAATAAGAGCACTTGAAATGGTAGCGAATAATAGAAGTAGGATGCACATTAGAAAAAATTAAAGGGAATTTATATCAGGATATGTATCATATCGGGAAAAGGCAAAAGAGTCACTTCAGTAAGTATCCATACTTTACTGGGTAACATGAGAAAGAACACAAAGAACATAATTGGCAAAAACAAGATTTCAAACTTCGAGCTGACCCTAGAACTCTGGGTCTAAGCACAGAGCCTGTGTTAACTCCACACACAGATATCAAGAAATACTGTAGTTATACAGGTTTCTCTTTTCTGTGGTTAACAGTTATGAATCATTTGTGCAAGAGTTGGAAATTTCAGGTGTAAACCTATCTTCTGTACCATTTTACTCTGTCATCTCTACCATTTACTTTGCCATTCTGTACCATTTTACTTTTGATGATGACATTTGTCATCATCTTTATTTTCTAATGAACTATATTTTCGTTTAGAAATACTCTGGAATTAAGCCTGTCCATGAAGGGATAAAAAGTTATATATTTACAATATATATATTCTATATATACAACATATATAATATACAACAACTGCCAAAGTTATATATTTACAATAGCTCGGAGTCTGTAGAAATACTTGCACCTAAGCACAATATTTTTTTTTTCCATTTAAAAGATATATTATGACTCATCAAAATCTAAGTGCATTAAATGTGCTATACAAATATATAAAGTGGATCAGACACTGGTCATAAGCAGGTATTTGTGACCCAAAATTTAAACCCCTAAATTTCCTAGAATGAACTACCAGAACATTCCATCATCAAAATACACCAACAAAACCCAAAAAATATACAGCTTTCTTCATTTAACTATTAAATACATTATACAAAATGCCACATCAGTTCTATATAAATATGCTGAAGAGAAAGATTAATATGGCCATCTAGAGGACGATGTGAAAACATGCCACACACATTTTCAGGCTTCAGAATAAAACATTTTTGGAGGCATGCAACCAGAAAATAGATGTAATAAAATAATTATGCAATTAATAATAAGTGAACCTTAAAATAATATGATCAGAGATTTTGATGGTCTCAGCAATGCAAACATTAATATTATACGTTTGCAGCAATGCAAGCAAAGGTTACAAGGTGTATTAATAAAGACAAGATTATATTTTTGTCTCACTGTGAAATTTTGTGTGTGCACTGTTACGTACAGACGTGTCTAAACAAACAAATTTTAAAAGTGAAGATTAAAGTGCAGAGTAAACAGTTATTAGTAAAACTGTTTGACTCCTTTGAAAACAGACAGCAAACCGTTGCAAGATACAACATGTGATAGAGATTAACTGCTCAAGAGAAAATAACACAGAATTTTCTGAAAATGGAATATCATTTTCATTGCTCATATTACTCTACCTCTGATGGAATTTTTAATGATATCACCAGAGGCTGACATACTAGCAATGAGCAGGAGGAAACAGAGATGAGACAAAAATGAATTCTTGCCTCTGTTACTTCACTGTAACATTATCAAGCCCTGCTCAACATATGGACTGATTGGTGCCTTAAGCTGGAAGTATAGCTGAAATGTTTAAGTCCTAGCAGTAGAAAGGATAAAGTACATATGAGGAAACAGAAGCACACAAAGTGAAACATATTGACAATTGCATCTCATATTAAATAAAGTACATAGGAACACATTGCTTGGTCCCCCTCCACTACAAAGAATCAAGAAATGGTTCTATCATTTGACTTTATACTTCTAATTAAAATAATTCAACAGTCATAAAAAATAACTATTTCATGAAAAATTTCAGGATTCCTATGGCATCAAGTCTTCTACAGATTTATTTTGCAAGTTTAAGGAACAGTAAAGCTTTGAATTTTTAAAAATTACACTGAAACACTAGAATGTTGATGTTCTCCACTTGGAATCAGAGATTTTTAACATCATCTGTTCAGTGAACTGTTTCTCTGAACACATATGAACTGTTTACTAGTGACAGCCAGTCTCTCATTTATTTTTGACTGCAGGCTTTCTTCATGAGGTTTCCACCTTCTCTTTTCATCAAAGTTCTAGGTTGGGCAGCTTTCCCTCTGTAATGATCATAACATATGAGGTGTGCTCTGCCTTCTCTCTTTTAACACATTTTTATCATTGTGCAAAAGTTCTTTATGTTTGAAATAACTTGGGAAGAACATAAAAAGTACTAACACTAATTATTCTAGTGTGCCACTTTCAGGTCACTGAAAAGTGAAAAATATTAGGTTGCTAACCTATTGCCATGTCCAATACCACAAAACTCTTTTTATTACTATTGAACATAATTTTGTTGAGTTTAATGGATTACAAAAATGAGACAAAATCATCACTCTAATTTGCAAGCATTTTGCAGACAACTGTAGAATGACTGCAGGCCATTAAATAAATAACATTGCTGATTTTCCACTCCTTATAACATGTGGGAAGAGAATGCTCTCACAAGCAGCAGCAAAAGCAAAATACTGACAGTATTAAAGCTTTTTGTAAGTAGAAGTATGTAGTTAAGAATATTCTATGTTAAAATGTTTTGATATTTTTTGCTTTAAATTTTTTTTCCAAACCCTGAATGTTCTTTCATTATCATAAATTAATTAAATTTGCATAGTAATTTTAGACTATATGTATGTGCATATATATAAATAGGTTTTATATCCAGCCAGCTTCCTGAATTGAAAGCGCATTGAGAAGGCATAGCAGCTGGTGACAGATATCTTTAGCAACAGAAGAAAAAACGAAAAGAGTAGGAGGGGGTAGAACAATTGTAACTTTCCTGATGCAATACTTGGACTTGCCAAGAGGGTTCTTTTGTCTTAAATTCTAAGCATGACATAGATTTCCAGACTGGAGTTCGCATTCTCCCGAAGAGGATAAAAGTCAGTGACTGAATTTTGATGGTCTGAGAGGATGGTAAGGCAGAAAATTATTAAAACAAACAAACAAACAAACAAAAAACCCCAACTAAAACTGGCTAGCACAATGCCTTTGGAGCTTAAGTCTTCTAGGGCCAAAGCAAAAAGCTCAGATGAAATGAGAACTTTTCACTGAGAAGATGAACTAGGTTGGATAAAAAAAATTTGAACAACTGTGAAATAGAAAGAGGAATGCCACATGTTCCTTCCAACATGAATTATTCTATGACTATTTCAACAACCAGCCTCAATTGTTTAAGAGGAGACAAAAACATTTTTCTGGCATCTGAAAGTAGTCATCTTGTATAATTTTTATCTGGTATTATTTGCTAACAAATACAATTGAGCTTCCATATCCTGTTAATATACACCACCATTACTTCCCAATAGTGATATAAGCCATACAAAAAATTACTACCTTATCTTTCATATTCCCCCCACCAATGCTGTTGACAGATCTTGGTAGATATAAAAAACAAACATGATGCTTTCTTTCACTATCCCTCTTCCTTGTTGTCCTTTTCCATCACAGTGTCCAAGGATCGGTTCTTACCACCTGACATCACCTCTGCATCTCCTTCCCTATTTGCTGGAACTCAGAATCCCAGCCTTCCTACAGTTTAACAGCAAAGGAAAGAACAAAATTTTCTGATGATCAGAAGAGAATGCTCCTACTCTGCAACTTCCTTCAATTATGACTTTCATGTCCTTTGCATCTTAAATTGGAATCATGAATGAGCATGCACTAATTTCAAATTCCAGTGGCAAACAGACTTTTATATAATTGAATTATGTCACATAGAAAATTTTAATTTTTTCAAGCACTTCTGGACTGTATGGAACATTTAAGGATAGGTATGTTTTAATTATATATATCCACTTTTTATTAGAAAATATCAATATCTAAAAAATCTTTGCGTTTATTAAAGGGAGACCAATAAATACCTTACACAGCACAGCAGCTATATTAGAATCTGACTTTTATGTAACTTCAACCAGAGCTCACTTTTCATGCTAGAAAATGGCTATAGACACAGTTCTCACATACAGCTATATTCGAGCACTAAAAGCATATTGACAAGATATTGACAGCAGAATTCTCAGCCTCTATGTCAGGTTGTCACCCTAACTTAAAATCAAGAAATACATACCACATAAGAAAACATAAATTGTTTACATCCAACATTTAACGCCATGGAAAAACTGTATTAATCTAACCTTTGTAATAATTTCTTTCTGTGATTGTAAGACAAGAAAGAACATTCCAGTATGCACACTGCAATGATCATATGCACCAAAACTAATAACCAATTCCATTTACTTTGCTGTTACGACAGCTTATCAATAGAGGAAGAACAGGTTGTCTTTGTGTTTATAACACCACAGAATTCATCAAGAGTTGCCACATTTCCTTCCTAAATTAAAACAGTTTAAATTCCCCCCAAAATGAAAAGACTAATGATAAAATTGTATGAAACTTAATATAACAAGGTATTATACCATTTGCAGTATTTCTGGAAGAATGCACACAAGTCCGTGCCTTTTTTTTTTTTTGAGCATGCACAAATATAAAAGATATCTGGATATTTCTTGAAGACATTGACTATTTATAAGTCCAGGTGTCCTCATCTAGGACTTACTTATCCAGAACATAATTCTGAAATTTGGAATAAAAGGAATGCTTTTAAATCACTCTTACCTTCATCTATTGAGGCTTCACTACTGTATCCATCATATTCTGCAGACAGGGGACTATATTTTTGTCTGGTTTCCCATATATAGTTTTTTTGTTGTCTGCCATCCACCACTGGCAGCCTGGAACTCTGGGTTCTAGACAAGGCCTCATGATATTTACCCAGTGCTTCATCTTCACTCTCAGATGATGAACCATGCTGGTCTTTACTCATATAAGAGTTGTCTGTTTGAATAAAATAAAGCAAATCGACTACAGCTCAAAATAGAATACAAGAAATAACCATAAGAGGTTATAATTGAAGATATTTAAGCTATTTCAATAAAATGTCTGTAATATTTTAAAATATAATCTTGTTGTAATTTTAAGTATTATGTGATTTTGTAATTGGTGAAAGCTACTTTCATTTTCTAGAAAAACTGAAAGATCATTAAGCCCCCCAAAACATTCTAAAACTCATTCAACAGAAAATGGATCCACTTATGTAAGGCAGCACACACTGAAGTTCTTGAAATCCTTCATCTAGTAAGAAAATGCGCACAATAATTTATATAAAGTAAATCCAACACTGCTGCAATATTACATTTGGATACCTAACAGCAGCTCCTGATTCTCCACTCCCAGCTGATTTTTGCTGTGAGCATGCAGTATAACACCGAAATGAAAGTGATTTACAAAGAGAAGACTACAACAAAATCATCTTAGGATATTTCTGTCAGTAGTGCTTAAATTCACAACAAAAAATGGGAAAATGCTAGTGAAAGATGTTTGCATGCACAATTTTATTTAACTTACAATAAATAGCCCCTTGTTCAGTAACTGAACTTAATGTATATTATCACTGCAGACACCTGCTAACAGCAAAAACTGCACAGAAGTATCTATCAAGTTAATTTTTTTACATCAGGTCCTCTATCACACCTACTCCTGTGGCCAACTTTTTCCAACTACATCTCAAGTACGACTTCCTCCCACAAGTCAAAGATTCAGCCACATTTTTATTTCTGTAAAAGGAAAGCTTCCTCCTCCCTTTTCCAAACCTCAAATGGATTCTATCCAAACTTAACATGCCATACAGAGGTTCTGTAAATCTCAAACTCTAATAGGCATTAAAAGAGTTCATGCAAACGCAATAAAGGTCAGCATTACTACTACTCTGTGAGCAAGCCTATGGTATATGATTTGCCAATGGATTTCCATTACTCTCAGATGCCCATAGTGCTGTTTTTCAGCTCCTGATTCTGCAAGGGAATATCGTCTAACATGCTATCCAGCCATGCTCAACTGCTTCTCCCCTCCCTGCTTTTATATCCTCCTCTCAGTTCCTGTCCTAGCTCTAGATCTGCACTTTTGCTCCCTGGTACTCCCTGGCACAGAAAAGCCTACGCTTTTTTTAGGTAAGACATTGTGCTGGTTTTGGCTGGGAGAGAGTTAATTTTCTTCAAAGTAGGTGGTATGGGGTTACATTGTAGATTTGTCTGAAAACAGTGTTGATAATGCAGAGATGTTTTCGTTATTGCTGAGCAGTGCTTACACAGAGCCAATGCCTTCTCTGCCTCTCACACTACCCCACCAGTTAGCAGGCTGGGGGTGCACAAGAAGTTGGGAGGGGACACAGCTGGGACAGCTGACTCCGACTGGCCAAAGGGATATCCCATACGACATGATGTCACACTGAGCGTATAAAGCTGGGAGAAAGACGAAGGAAGGGGGGACGTTCAGAGTGATGGCATTTGTCTTCCCAAGTAACAGTTATGTGTGATGGAGCCCTGCTTTCCTGGAGATGGCTGAACACCTGCCTGCTGATGGGAAGTGGTGAATGAATTCCTTGGTTTGCTCTGCTTGCGTGTGTGGCTTTTGCTTTACCTGTTAAACTGTCTTTATCTCAACCCAGAGGTTTTCTCACTTTTACTTTTCTGATTCTCTCCCCTATCCCACCATGGGGGGAGTGAGCAAGCAGCAGTGTGATGCTTAGTTGCCTGCTGGGGTTAAACCATGACAGACATCTTTTGCAAAGTTACATTTATACAACTAGAATCTTATCCTAAGTTCCTGTGACCCAGCCACATGCTCCAGGTTCCTGCTCCAAGCACCCGGTTTTGATCTCTTATGGGGATTTCCTCTTTATTCTCTTTATCTGTTCAATCACAAATTCTCTTCTCTTTACTTGCACCTAACCAACTACTCATGTAACCTTGGTCTTTCACCCTTAGTTTCTTCAGCTTCATCTAGTATTATCAGTTCTCTGCACAGCTGTCACCCATCCTACTTCAAATCCCAGTCCACCACTTGCATCATGTCACATTTGTTCAGAAGTTTCTCTCCTCACATGTCACGTTCCTTCTCAATTCTTCTGTTCAAACTTCCAGTGTCCCTCAGTAACCATAAGTATCAAAAGCATAATAAGACCTGCTCTGTTCTTCAACCCCTGCAATGAAGCATATGAGTGCAAATGGGATGGTCAGCAAACTGTAAGTGTTTATTATGCCTTTTCAAAGGCAAAGTTTCCAAAGATTTGCAATTTGGTCAAACTCTACATGTGTTTTCATAGAAGAACATGGGCATCTCTGACATGGGAAAAGTCTCCCACATTTCAAGTACATACTCCAATATACAAACGTGACAAAACATCTTAGTGAAGCAGATGTGAAATCTACTTATTTTTTGCACAGATAATCAGCACGTTTTTCCTACACTCTATTCCTGGAAATAGCTAAAGCTTTTAAGATATAGCTTAAAAAAAAAAAAAAGATCTCAGACAGAAAGCATGCCAAATTTCATCCCAAATATTCCAAATTTGGCACACAGTTATAAGCAGATGAAAATAAGGTCTTGAGATGGAAAATGTCAGGAAACCTTAACTGCAGATGGTGCTACCAGCTCTACATGCAATGTGTATGTAATCTTAATTTAGTATTTATAAGAAAACTGGTGCCTTAAAAGACTGCTAACGAACAACTAGATCTTTCAAATCTAGACTATCAGTTTTAATTCCTGACTGACAGACACAGTTCCTTCCATTGTATGGATAGCTATGAAGCAAATTCAATTTCACTGATTGCTTATTGAGAATATCACACAAAGCAAGACAGATTCTGGCTAGTAGGTTCACTGCAAGAGGCTGCCCAGAAAAAGGAGCCTTTGCTGATACAGAGTAACATTTTGGATCTCATATGGCCCTCAACAGGTTGAAACCTACCACCTAGGAAACTTCTACAGATTTCCACAACTATAAGTAAAGTAGGGCATACCAGGACTAACATACAGTGTCAGATTTCAGTATTAGATGTATCATTTATCATTACAAGAAATGTACTCACAAATATGAAATCAGGTTCATTAATCAGTCTGCATAAAGTATAAAGAATGGAATAGTATAAAACACCGACCTGCCAGCCTCACCTCTGTGCCTGGGGAAATCATGGAACTGATCCTACTAAGGCACAAGGAAGACAGGGAGGTGATTAGAGACAGCCAGCATGGCTTCACCAATGGCAAGTCCTGCCTGATGAACCTAGAGGCCTTCTGTGGTGGAGTGTGACCACATCAGTGGACAAGGGATGAGCCACTGATGTCATCTATCTGGACTTCTGCAAGGCCTTTGACACGGTCCCCCACAACATCCTTCTCTCTAAACAGGAGAGAGATGGATTTGATGGGTGGACTGTTTGGTGGATGAGGAATTTCTTGGATGGTCACAGCCAGAGGGCAGTGGTCAACAGCTCAATGTCCACATGGAGGTCGATGATGAGTGGTGTCCCTCAGGGGTCTGTATTGGGACCAATGTTCTTTAATAACTTCATCAATGACATACACAGTGGGATTGAGTACACCCTCAGCAAGTTTGCAGATGACACCAAGCTGAGTGGTGCAGTTGATACGCCTGAGGAACGGGATGCCATCCAGAGGGACCTGCACAAGCTCGAGGAATGGGCCCCTGTGAACTTCATGAGGTTCAACAAGGCCAAGTGCAGGGTCCTGCACCTGGGTTGGGGCAACACCTAGTATCAACACAGGCTGGGGGATGAAGGGATTGAGAGCAGTGCTGCCCGGAAGGACTTGGGGTACTGGTGGATGAAAAGCTGGACACAAGATGGCAATGGGCACTCACAGCTCAGAAGGCCAACCGTATCCTGGGCTGCATCCAAAGAAGTGTGGCCAGCAGGTTGAGGGAGGAGACTCAGTCCCTCTACTCCACTCTGGTGAGACCCCACCTGGAGTATTGTGTCTAGCTCCGGAGCCCTCAGCACAGGAAAGACATAGACCTTTTGAAGCGGGTCCAAAGGAGGGCCACAAATATGATCAGAGGGACAGAACATGTCTCCTATGAAGAAAGGCTGTGAGAGTGGGGTTTTTTAGCCTGCAGAAGAGAATGCTCCAGGAAGACCTTATTGCAGCCTTCCAATACTTCAAGGGGGCTTATAAGAAAGATGGGGACAGACTTTTTAGCAGGGCCTGTTGTGATAGGACAAGGGGTAATGGCATTAAACTAAAAGAGGGTAGATTTAGACTAGATATAAGGAAGAAATTTTTGGCAATGCGGGCAGTGAAACCCTGGCCCAGGTTGCCCAGAGAGGTGGTAGATGCCCCATCCCTGGAAACATTCAAGGTCTGGTTACACGGGGCTCAGAGCAACCTGATATAGTTGAAGATGTCCCTGCTCATTGCAGGAGGGTTGGACTAGATGACCTTTAAAGGTCCCTTCCAACCCAAAGATTACATGACGCTATGATACTACGATTCTATGGTAGCAACATGTTTGAAAGAAGTGATCAAAGTTATGCCTCTCATAATGCACTGATGTTTGTAAGCATCCAGATGTTCTCAGTGATACCAGATACTTTTTCTCTAGCATGAAATAAGAAGAATGAGGATGTATACTATTATACAAGTGATGAAACAAGACTTCTTCAGAGGACTTTAAAACCTCATTACAGTTAAAACACAAACTATCCATGAAAACATTTGTTTATATTAAGCATACAAATTGTTTCAGTTTCTTGGGAAAAAATAGCTTCCTGCACATGACAAATCTTCCGGGTTTTATGCCTCTTCTTGCCACTTCTCTTTTGATTTTTATGTTTGTTGGAAACTCGCCTAAGAGAATTCATGTTCTTATTTAGAACTTTCCCTTATTTAGCTTAACACAGGTCATATTGAAAGCTACTGATTTGCTTATTATGGGACCTATAATGCCATTTTTGATAGAGACTATAGAAATATTGTATTACATGAAGAAATAGCAGATAAGATCATACTTTATCATACAAACATGGAAACCACCTCCTAAATAAAATTAAAAAACAAAAACACCAAAACCAACAAAATGAATAACCGAAATTTTCAGATAAGGGAAAACACACACACTGAAAAAAAAAACCCTAACAACTGATTTCTATTATGAAATCATTAATTTCTCTACAGAAAACAGCATCTCCAGAAAAGCCTGTGTTGCTTTCTAAAAATTCACTACACAGCCTGCAAAACAATTGTGTAAAAATGCAAGGTTTTTCTTCTTACTCACAACCTATTATTGCAACCCCATTGTCATATTGTTTAAGATTGGATGTTGAAGATGGCACACACAGCATCCATATCAACAACACACAGGTTTTCTTTGTAAGACTACAACTTTCTTTAAGATAAGCCTCATTCAGTTCTTTCTATACTTAAAATCACTTAATTGCCACTTGTCACTGAGTATTGTGTCTTTAAATTACTTTTACAGAAATACATTCTGAAGATCTACTATGATGTAAATGTAAGAGAAGTTATTTTTCTTTCATCATCTTATCACATTTTATGCAATGCTTTTAAAATAAACAAAATAAAAACCACTTTCACAGAACATGTGTTAATTTCCAGTATTAATTAATTAATAATTTTCAACAGAAGCCACACAAGACACTGCAGAGAAGGTAAGAAAAACTGTATACAGAAAAAGAAAAGTTAAAACATAGGAAAGGCATTTGTTAATCAGTTCCTTTAAGTAGTAGTCTAAAAAGTAATTGACTCCCAAGAAATATCAACATAATTAGAGAATGAGGCACTGACAACACAGACCCACTTTCATCCAGAGGAATCACTATTATTAAATGTGTAAATTAGGTGAAAAAAGTAGGAAGTATCGTAAGTTTCAGGAAAGGTTGAAGAACACAGTTTGCTGATGGACTCCTCACCTTTTTGTGCTGTCTTCTCATTACACAGCTCGCTTGAATTCTTTTCTGATTTCTTAGAGTTTTTCTTTTTACCCACTTTTGCAATTGCAGTTGACACATTGTCTTCATCCTTTGATACAGATTTTCCTTTTCTGTCAAAAAAAGCTTCAGATTTCTTTTCTTTGAATTCATTAATGCAATTGGGAGTGTCACTGTGTGCTGTTGTCAAGCTCAAGTCTGCTAATTTTTGCTTCTGTCCTTCAAGTTCTGTTTCTAAATCTTGGGGAACCTTCATACTGTGCACTTCCTCAGGATCCTTAAAATCAACTCCAGGTGACCATGGATTCTTAGAATTATCTGATATTGCACAGAGGCAATTATCTTCTTCCTCAATAGATTGCTCTGTTGTACATTTATTACTTTTCAGGTTACTATCCTTCAAGAACTTATCATTTACAAAACACTCATTTCCTCCTACTCCTTCCCTTTTAAAAGGTCCTCCTACATTCTTCAAATCCTGAGGTACTTCCACATCACTTAAATGATTATTACTATCTCTGCCTTTTAACTGGCACTGTTTTTTGTCCACGACATGGTCAGATACTCCATCCTGACTTGGTTTTTTTTTTACAAAATCTAATGAATTAGAATATTGAATCTCTTTATGTTCTGCAATACCTCTCTTAGCTTTCATATCAATTTCCTGAGAATGAGTTAATGATGGTGTATGTTCCTCCCTCCCTTGCACAGGTTTATCATTCTGTATTTTGGAGCATTCATCTTCCCCACGAAGGCCATTTATCATGCTTGTTACTTGTTCTGTTACTGAATCAGCTACACTGTAGCCTACTTCTCCAACAACACTGGTCAGATCATCCACAGCACTGCTAAGCATGTCGACCAGAGAAGACACTGAAGGAAGGCTCAGATTTTGATGAAGGTTTCTGAAAAATGCCATTTGTCCAACCTTTTCAACAACAACTTTTAATACAGAAAGGTTCTCCGTTTCACAAACAGATCAACTCATTTCTCAAAGTTCAATTTCAGAGCTATTTGCTTTTGCTATCTCAAACTCAATACATTTACCAGGGGAAGTTGCAGCTTTGCTCTTTCCATTCAATATGCATTGCAAATAGTAAGAAAGCAGCTGAGTAAATATCTTGAAATGAAGCCACAATCAACCAGAAAAACCATAGTCTTTCATCAACTGCAGCATCAACTAGCCATAATAAAATTAATTATTTTCAAAAATAAGACAACTGTGTGAGGTGGAAATATTTTTTTTTATCCTAACCTGCAAATAAGAAGTTGTGAGACATTTAAATTATGTCATTTCATCAATGTCACACTAAATAAGCTTTTAACATAATAGCTGCACAAAAACATGCATCATGGAAACCCCTTCACCCCAATAAAATTGAAAATAAAAATTTAGCTGCACCTTTTAAAGAGATAGAAAGGAAAAAAGCCTCTCAAATTTCCCATTCTGTTCTCTGGTGCCTGTCTCTTCCTCTCAAGTCAGCTAACAAAGCCCATTCAATTTCCACAGGTAGAAAGTAGAAAGGGGTTATTTTATCAACCCTCAATATATTTTTCAAGGTCTAATTTTTTCATTTCACATTATCCTTAAAGACCTTGTTCTGTTAAAAAAGTATAGAAATAATTTGTAAGTCAGAGGTAAGATGTCTTTAGTTTCTAATATCTTACTTCTTTAAAATTATTTTCCAGTTGAGTAAATGCAAGACTTCCAAAAGGTCGGTGAAGGATTTTAATAGGCTAAGTGAAAACCCAACAATCTCATTCACAAATTTACTTGAAAAGATTTAACTATACACAATTATGGAACATTTAAAATACGTTTAAAAGTATTCTCTTAGTGCAAGAAAAATATCTTCCCATAAGTAAATGTAAACTCTTTGGTTATATCACTGTTGAATTTCTGTGGCTTGTGAATACAAAGGTTGCTTCGTTTCCACATACTGCACAGTCACGGGAAAAGTCAACATTGTGTGTTTTCATCACTTGAGTCAAGTGATTATTTGGGTATTTCCACATACCCTTGTACAAATGTGCATTCTTATAATTAAGTTTAGTACACTGTATTTCAGGTACTTACAAAGTTTATCTTCTGAATTCTTTCTTGTAGTGTATCCTGAATCAAGATCTGGGAAACCACTAACATTTTCAAAACACATCTTCTTATTAATATATAGGAAAAGTAGCAACATGAGGATAATGAACACCCCAACAGCAGACAGAAATCCAATTGCTTCAGGAGATACTAAAAGAAACAGAAAGAAACACATTTTAATAGGTCTCGTAAAAGTTCAACTCAAAAGTTATAATATTTATCAGAATTGATCATTAATGAATACTACTGAAGTTCCAAATATATATGCAAGATATAACTGAAAAAATACCATTTAAATTTGAGTTAATGTTTAATACTGTTAAATTTCATCTTTTTTTCTTTTTTCCTCTTCCAATTGTCTTTTCAAATAACAGAAAAGTATTTGGTCTTAATCTAAGGGAGGACTGATGTGAGCAAAAGGTTCTGCTGGAGTACTGCACCCCATAACAAGACAGGGTGTCTGCAGAAAATGGGGAGATTATCAGCAGATGCCAAGGATGATGATTTTTGATGGAACATCTAAGAGAAAGAGTACTATAAGGAAGCTAACAGCTCTTAGCCCCCTGAAAGGGGCTGGAGGTTTGGCTATCTGGACTCAGGGCCATCTCTGAGACAGTGCTGCTGGGGAGGGACTGAGCCCTTGCTGGTGAGGCCATTGCCTCCGTCAGCCCTGTTACACTCAGCTCCTGGCTGTAGAGTGTCCCTCTACTCACTACCACAAATCCCATTCTTGGGGATTGAATTTTTTCTATTTCTATAAGATCCATGAAGATTTATCAGATTTATGAATTCTGTTTGCCAAGACCTTGGCACTTCACTTTAGGAGTATAATGCTGTGTGACAACACCTTTCACTATGTAAAAAGGAGTGGGACTAAAGAAAAGTTGGTGACAAACTCTGCATTCTCAGGGACGCAATACAAAAGGACAACAGCCCCAAGTAGCAACAAGGAAAACTCCAGTTGGAGATGAGGGGAAAAAATTCCAGAGTAAGAGGGGTTAATCACTGGAACAGATTGCCTAGATCAATTCTAGAATCCAGCTTTAACGTTAGCCCTGATTTGAGCAGGGGGCTGAACTGTGAATTGCTTTCCCAGGAGCCTTCCAAATTAAATTATTCTCTGAGTCTACATACGCCCTTTGTAAATCTGGGCTCATACATCTATGTAAAAGTGCTGAGAAACACACACAGTTCCACGACCTCCTCAGCTTGTATCGTGGAATGAGAGGGAACAGTTGTGTTTGTGGTGCTGTTCTTAAATAATTATACAGGTGTGTTTTTAAAAACAGAGAAGAAAGATCAAAAGAAATGCACTAAAAGAAACTGGTCAGATTTGCACTTCTGTTTTCAGCTGGACATTCACATCTATCTGAAACTTTGAAAACTATTTTTGCTTCACTTTTTACTTCTGACCAGAAGAGGTCATGTAACACTGTGCCTAGAACCCTGAAAATTTTCACATGAAAAGGAACCTACCGGTAACTTCAAACCACCCATCCTGACAAAATTACTACAGAAATACCAGACTGGCAACCAAAGAAGTCCCAAAACGGTGAAGCAGAAACCCCAATTAGAATAGAACCTCTATTTAGTCAATATCAAACTTGAATACATTTTTTTCTTGTTTTCTTAGATCATATCAGAAAGGTTAGGAAACACATGAGCAAATCTCAACTGAGTCAAGTTGGGAACACTGTCTTCTGAAGAACCAAAGGTAAATAATAGAATAATTGGAAACCTTCAAAATTTGACCTCCACCTGCCAACCCACTGAAGTCCAAGAAAGAATAAGAAATACAAGAACACAGCATAACTGCTTAATAGGGCCAGAAGAAAACAAGCTGCAACAGGGAGGAGCAGGCACGTGGTATTTTCAATTTCAGACAACACAACAGAAATACAAAGACCCAAAGAGTTACAGAGCTCCCTATCAGTCATTCAGGATGAGACATCCTGCTGCATCAAGCAGAGCAACAAGGTGAGAAAAATGGAATTATATTCTGGATCAGAGAAGAAAGGAAGCTAAAACTTTTTTAAAAAATCTTTCCATTATCATGAACAAATAGAAATAAAAATCCCTTTGTTCACAAAACACCTTGGCTGCACACCCTACTAAGATTACTTGATACTCCCTTTAGAAGTCTGTATGGAGTTACTCATAATTTAATTAAAATCACTTGTTATCACTCAAGTTTATGGCAACTCTGCCTTATACTGAAAGGTTTTTGTTTGTTTTTAAGTTCCAAAATAAATAGTTAAGCCATGACCAAGAATGACCTGAAGAAAAAAAAAAAATGACAGCTAGAGTGGTGACTAATTCATGTTTTTTGAAAGACCTGGTATTCCCTGATTTAGAGCAAGGAAAATTTGGCGTGTGTCAGATGTTCATTTATCATTTGTCAGGCATCCATTTACCATTTTCATGGAATCTTCCTAAATATGGGAAATCTCTGAGATTTGTCGAAAGCCTCAGTTTGTGTATATTCATTTTTTACCTCAAAGTTTAACAGATGACATCTCCCAAGGTTCTGCTGGCAGTAGGCTTGCTCCATCCCACACCAAGTCTGCATATGGGTAACTGAAAATGTCTGGGGCTATTGGAAAAACATTCAGTTTTCTTTGAATTATTGATGCTGACCCAAATGAGACTAGAGACTGGGCCAAGAGCAGAAAATCTTCATTCTTCAATAAGTTCCAGTTCTAACATCTACCAAATACAGATGCAGTGGCAGAAAAGGCAGGAAGAAGAAACTGCAATTCACCAGGACACAGGGACCAACAGAAGTGAGAGTGAAGTGGAAGGTGGTAATTAGGCACAAGTTAATGATGTCCAGTGAGGAAATGGGAAACATGAGTTATGAAGAAGGTGGAACATTGGGATGGAGTACACAGAACAAGTTGGAAAGTGGGGAGAACGCAGAAAGAGAAGACAGATTCGGAAGATTGAACAGATAAAGGTAGTGGGACCACAGAAATTTATCTATGAGGATGATTGCTTTATTATTGGAGCAGGCTGTCCTAAGCAACTTTGCCTGAATTCAGTGTCAACACTACTTTGAGCAGGAGATTGAATTGAATTCCAATCATTCTAGGATTCACAATAAAGGACAGTGAATGTGCTCTTTTAACAGGACAGATTAACTGTGTAACATCTTCAGAGAAAAGTGCACTTTCAAGTGTTTCACATTTGATCTTTTAAAAAACTCTAGGTTTACATTTTTAATTTTTTTTTTACTTATGCTTATATTGTTCAGCAATCAAAGCTGCTTTGATTCATCAAAATATATGCTTAAGTAAGTTAACCACAACATAAAAGTAACTTGAAAACACAATCTTTTGGTTTTTTCTCAAGTACTTCCTGGATACAAATTAGTTAAAAAAGGCACTGCATGCAAATTTCTAGTTCTCTATGGAAACACGGTATCTGATGACATCTTTCTGGAGTGGAAAAAAAAAAAGACATTGGCTGATACCTTACAAAAAGAATGAAACTTTAGCTGCAGCAAGACTAATTAATTATTTATGTAATTCAGCGTGAACATAGGACTTGAAAATTATATTTCCGTATCAATTTGTATCAATCTAAAGAATCTTAGAATGCTTGTTCACAGATTAAGCATATTATCAAGTTAAAATCCTTTAATGCATTACCATAATAAAGCCAGGGAAAAAAACCCAAATAAAATTGTACTTCAATTTTCCACATGTAAATGTGTACAGATTCCCATCTACAAATAAATGTTTTATACATCACATTAATCCTTCAATTAGTTTCTCACAGTTGAAGTGTCAAGCAGTTACACTTTGTAGACAGAAAAAAAGGAAGTGTACTTTTTTTCATATAAAATATAGCTGTGCCACATTCAGCACCAGAATTATTTTGATTCAAAACACATTGTCATAAATTCTGATTGGTTTGGGCATTAATTGTACATGAAAAGCATTTTTAAAACTCTCAAGCGGTTCCCAGTGGTTTCTTCTACATTCACAAACCAGTAGAAAGGCAATACTTTCTCAAAGTCATATTGCAAATTCCAATGTCCTACTTTTATAAATGTCATAATTATCTTCAGTTCTTCAGAAAAACAATGAGTGAAATTCATAATAATATAACGCAGCTTTAGAAATAGCGAAAGAAGAAATGTCTTACTACAAAGTTATTAAGACTAACTGAATGGATTGGATAATTGAATTAAAAGTTATTAAGACTATTTGAATGTCTACAGAAATGGCATAGAAAGTCACACTCATTACAGAAGTATAACATTAACATCACATTAATTCACTTTTATTATTATCACTAGAATCAGAATTATTAGAACACAGAAACTTACCATGTCTTCATCTTAAATACCAAATTAGCATCTCTTTCTCAAATAACAACTTCCCTGTTATTAAATAATTTTTCTTTTCCAAGAGATGTTTCAAGCTCTTCAGAAAAATAATGTCATCTTTAAATAAATATCACAATCACAACAAAAATCCTCAGACATATTAAAAAGCATTTAATGTTTTTCATATGTATCTAGCCCCCCAATTATATTTAATATCCAGTCAGTTTTGGAGCTCTCACACTCCACATCATACTGCTCACTTAGCTAGTAATGTACAAAGCCACACAGTTATCTTAGTGATGTTTTAATTATTCATTTACAAATGCAATACTATCTCTTCTGTGCACAAATTAAGTAACTAGGGGTATGATCCGACGAACCTCAATTACCTTTAAGAACCTAGCACAAAAATACTTGAAATGAAAAATGTAAGCTTGTTTTTAATTTATAACCCATTTTATTGTTCGGTTGTTTGGTTTTTGTGTGTGTGTGGTAGGGTTTTTCTGGTTGTTGTGGTTTTGGGGTTTTGTTTGTTTGTTTGTTTTGTTTACAACTTGATCTAAGATATATTAACCTTTCAAATTCTTTTAAATGAACAGGACCGTTGTTTTGTATTTAGTCCTGAAGAAGAATTATTTATCGTTATTAGCTTCTACACCATTACATCTCGAGATTACATGACAAGAACTTGTGCTGTCCATCTCAAAAATATTTTCATACAAATGCTATTCACTGCTGCTTGTCACCACTAACTTTCCAACTTGCACAAAAACTTAACATCTTTTCAGACAGCTGAACAGGTTACTGAACCACAAAATAAGATTCATGCCTTGACTGCCTTTTCTCCATGCTTCAATTATTTATCTCCAAACAGCACATATTTCTCACAGACAACTCATGTCATAATAGAAAACAAACAAACCAACCTCTATACCTCAGAGTCAGCTTGGAAGTAAAATACTTCGGTCTGATTGATTACTCAACAGGAGTAAGAACTGTACTTTCATATGTGTCAGTTTACATGTAAATTTTTTTTCCTTTATGACTAATTACATAGGATGGTCTCTTCTCTAAAGTAACTGAACTTGAAGGTTACCTAAGATTTTGTGCTCTTTCTAAATGGCTTTTCTTTGGCAAGGTTAACTCAATAAAGTTGCACAACAATTTAGCAGAATTATTACCTTCCTGTTTGCTGGAGTAGTGGAAGAAGCAATCACGAGTGAACAGAACCTAATTTACCTAGACAAAATGCTACATGTACAGGAGGCAATATTTTATCCAGTGTTGTGACTTAAAAAATGTAATTCTTGACTATCTGCACTGTTTTACAAACAAGTGAAACTCTACGTGGCAGCTGATGTTACTATTAGAATACTTTCCCATGTAAAAAACAGAAGCAACTTTACCACAAAAAGTGACTAGCTGATGCTTCTGCTAAAAATCAATGACAGGCAATGAACTCAGAATTCCCTCTAAACATTTTCTTAAACGTGTCAAAAGACAAATTCCAAATGTATTTCCTACACTTCCTGTTTTATTTTGTATTCATCCTCCTTTCTCTCATATAAAACATTGGAACTGTATAATTTCTTTCTACAAATTTACCTATTTCTTTCATGTTTTTCCAAAACAAGCATCAGGAAAAGTATTTTAGCTCAACTTAAAACATGCAATTAAATCTCATCTATCTATGTTTTTCATTTTTTAGCTACATTTAGGTAACATTAAAACTGAAACTCTTCTGAATAAAGATGCTGCCCCTTCAATTCAAACTTGTATTTTGTCATCTTCAGCACAGACTTCTTAACTTAGCTCAAAACTAATGGCTACATTTGTCAGTTTATTAGATTAAACACAAGTTATACTGCTAGTCTTATGATGTTCCTCCCTAGGTGTTTGCTTCTCCTGCATCTTGCACCTTGTTATACAGCAAGTTTACACACACTCCAGTACAAATTACAGTCACGTGCAACATGAACTACCTGTATTTCAACACTTTAAATATCTATAGCCAGTATATTACCCTGAGCCACGTGCAATTTTAAATGAACATAAACATGAAAAGACAACTGAATTTCAGTGCAAAACTGAAAAAAGCATTTCCTAATTAAGAAAATTATTAACAATTTTTAGTAATATGAACCTTTAAGAAGTTTTGAAAAGACTGACAGAATGAAATCAGGAATAAAGTGCTTATTTAACTTTCTATTTGGAATAACAATGCCCTTTAAAAATTCTATTTATAAACCTTTCAAAGTAATATTGGGGAACACAGAAAACTTACATTATCTGAAGCAATACATGATGAGATTTAAAGGTTTATTTATAAAAAATGTCATACACCTAACATTAGGTAAAAAATAAATGTGCCTGTTTACACAAAAAAATTTACTGGAATTACTGTATCACAACAGCTACACCGATTTAACTCCAGTGTCACTTTTATTCCAGTGTAAAGTTATCAGGAATAATAGCAACTTTTCTCATCATTTGGTTTATGTCACTTCACACTGGCTGAAGGAAAACCTGCACTGTTAGAGAGATAAATAAGGACCTTCCCCTCCCTACTCCCATCACCCCCCCTTTTTTCAATGTCTAATTACAAGGACTAATAAGAAAAAATAGATTTTAACATCTAGGTTCCAAGACTTCCTTCACACAGGAAGAAAGTCTAGAATGTATTTTAATTTAAAAATTAAATTTGTTTAATTCTATTATGATCAATTAAATTACTTGACTAAACATTTACATCAAATAGAGTCAAATATACTTCATAAATTATAGATTGTGTTGAAAAGGTCTTGGTTCAGCAAGTAACTAATCACATACATAACTGCATAAAAATACTTGTAACAACTCTAGTACTGCCTCTGCAGTTTTTCATTTACAGGACTTTTTTTTTAAAAAGACTTTTTTGTTTTTCTTTTAAAATACCATGCTGAAACTGTCTTTTGGAGATAAATTTAATTATAGGAAAAAAAGGACCTTGGGCTCCAAAGTATCATTGATCTAAGAAAGAATTTAAGAATAACAGAAGCCATACTCTGAGATGGAGCTTTAAACTTTTGACAGAAATCTTTTAATTCCTAAATCTTTATACGCTGAGGAAGCTGTCAGCCTGCCACCCCTGCTGATTTACCAGTTCCTCAATGTCTTTTCTCTCTAATATGGAATTCATCTCCTGTTAAGAAAGTATCTCACAACAGAATCTCTGAGAAGAAACAGTGAAGCAAAAATCACATTGCTACTTGGAATAGACATAGATCATGGTATCATCTTTATTACCTCCAAATCCCAATAATCTGTTGCAATTGCATAGCATATTACCCAACTGTATTCTCCATGCAGTGGGTAAGAGAACAGCAGTGATTATAGATTTTTAATGGCAATCTCAAATAATAGTCCCAGTGCAAAGTATTAAAGACCTTTCAGGGGTCTAGAGGCTTTTGGTTTAAAAGTTCATAGCTACTGCAAAGTGGTTCTCCACTACTGGGGGCTAGGGAGAAAATCTATGTAATAAAAATCTTTTAAAACCACGTTTTTCCTATCAGCTACTACAATTAACAACAAAATGTGAGACAATCCAGGATCAAGATTTCTGAACAGCACAGTGATTAAGTAGGATACATAGCAAAGTACTGTGCAGCAAAAATTATTATATGAAAATTTTAAGTGATGGAATGCCAGGGTTTGGATAGAGCAAAGTTTTTACCCAAAAACTTGCTACGGAAGAAAAGGTAGTGCAATAGTTGGAGTTAAGTGACCCCACTAGATGCTGCTTTCCAGAAAGCTCCAAAAATAAGGAAACACACAGAAACACAACTTTGCTTCCTGTATGGGCACCAATAATCTCAAAGAAAAATATTTACTTCGTATTAAATTTTCTCTAGTCCAAAATGTTTAAATACAGCTTAGCTTTCCAACAGAGTGCAAAATTTAGTATATATTCCGGTATTGTTAATTCTAACATTATTAGTTTCATTTTTTTAATATGTAGCCATACTTTTATAATATATCCCAGATGTATTAATCTTAGTATTCCTGGCATTAAGGTCATAAAATTTCTTCTAGCCTGGAAAAAAAAAATGTATTTGTCTATTTAAAATTAACTACTGCACAACTATGAACAGATTAATTACTACTTTCGGCATGTATTATAAAAGTAGCTTTAATTGTGTATACTTTTTACTGAAGAGGTTTTATTCCTATCTATGTAAAAAGAGAAAATGCATTTTACTTTGTACTGTCCACATCTGAACCCTTAAATTAGTAGAAACAACATATATTTCTAACATTTTGTATTAATATGAGGTTACCTAATTTAAAGAAATTCGCTACCATCTGTGGTATCACCTTTCTCTTGATGAAGAACAAGAAGTTCTATCAACTGCAGGACAGCAAAGAGAAAGGGGAAAATTATTTTGTTTCCTTTTCAGAGGCACTTAGTATTGACTATAAAAACTGTAATATAACTTGAATATCAGATGCAGTTGACTTTAGATAAAAAGTTTCTACTTGGAATATGAAATTCATCAATAGATTATTTTTTCCATTTGAATTAAATGCAGCTGGCAACTTAAGATTCAGATATACGCAAGTGGATAAGGATAGCTGACCAGAACATTAGAGGACATAGTTCTATTTAAAATATACTTCTGACAAAACAAAAATTCATACCTTCTTATCTTTTCAAAATTATTATTAAAAGTGACATCTTTCATTGTCAGACAAAGATATTGTCTTTTTGCAGCTTCTTTATTTTGAATATTAAAGAGCATTTCTGTTCCATTATTAGTCACAAAGGCAGTTTGCTGAATAATTTCCTTTGTTTGCAAGACGGCCTCAACAATAGAAAGAAAAGAACATCTTGCAAAAGAAAAAGGGGCTTAAAAAGTATTTTTTTAAAATCTATGCAACTCAGACCTTACTCAGATACTCATTCTACACTTTTATGAATTAAATACAAAATACATTGCTGAATTAGAAGTATCACTTTGCATTATGTCTAAACTACATAAATGAAAGGTGAAAGACACCTAAAAATAAGATGGCCATGCCTTTTCTGCTTTAATGTCACTTCCATGTCATACAGTATTATACATATCAGAATGCATTAAAGAGGGTTTTTCTTCAGTTACAGCTCAATATTGTAAGCACTTATTGCAAGTCTCTCTCATCTGTACAATCAGAACCTGAAAACAGCCTTAATTATAATATTAGTACATCTAACAACAGCCAATTCCAAGTTAGACTAGCAGCCTAGCTACAGTGCACTATACAGCCAAAAGAGATATATTTTTCTTAAGTCTGACCTTAAGTTCCCTAAATTCTTCTATGTCCATAGAAGATAACCAAAGGAACAACTTAACATAACTCTTATGACTCTCTCAAAAACATCTGTGTTAGGAGAATAGCCTGCAATAAGGCAAACCTTTAACTGCATAATTTCAGAAAAACCCTGTCACCTTCTTCTGCTGTCAAGAACCCTAAGTGGCTGAGTGAAATGACTCCGTCACTACTAACTAAACTAAGCAGGACTCTTCTTTCCATAGCCAAGTCTTCAATTTGTATTGTCAGACAAGAAGTAAGAATTTGAATATATGTGTGTACATAAAATAAACTTGCATTAAATAACAGAAGTAAACAAGAAGTTTATTTATAATAAAAGCAAAAATACCTTTTTCCTTTTTCCAATTTCCAGAATTCAACAATGTGTAAATACAAAACCACACAAACAGTTCAACCACTTAACAATGTTAAACATAGGAGTCGCAAACTTCAGTGCTGTATTACCACACTTCTGTAATAACTTCTACAAGCTTCCACAAATATATTAACAACAAAAAGGGAGGCAAGGAGAATCTCCATCCCTTACTGGATATGGTGGGGAACATTGTCACCAAGGATGAGGACAAGGCTGAGGTACTTAATGCCTTCTTTGCCTCAGTCTTTAATAGCCAGACCAGGTATCCGCAGGGTATTGAGCTCCCTGAGGTGGAAGACAAGAATGAAGAGCACAATAAACTCCTCATAATCCAGCAGGAAGCAGTTAAGGACCTGCTAAGCCACTTGGACACCCACAAGTCTATGGGGCCTGATGGGATCAGTACCCAAGAGTACTGAGAGCGCTGGCAAAGGAGGTTGCCAAGCCACTCCATTATTTATCAGCAGTCCTGGTTAACA